>NW_008668626.1:53391-65124 GCF_000695815.1 Acanthisitta chloris
ATGGGGAGCTTCTCATCCACTGTCACTCCCAAGTCTTTCTCCTTACTGCAGAGCTTATCAGGGATGGTCATCAAAGGTGTAATGCCTTTTTGAATGGTACATCTTTTCAGCTGTAAAAAGGAAGATAACCATGTTGCACATTTGTTCAGCAGAAGTGAAAGTTTAGCTGTGTTCCTTTGTGGAGTGTACTTGACAATAATTTTGTGTCAAACACACCTGTGGGCAGCCCAGCTTAAAGACAACAGCCACATTGTGAACACCCTTACCAGAACTTGGCCTTCAGTCCTTAAATTTAATTGCTGCTTGTCTTCATGCATGATAACTTTGTGCTGCTGTTATCAATCATGTCATTTCACATATTTATCTAGTGATGCATCTCAGACAGGTGAGTTTTTTTCTTACTTTATTAGGCAGAAAGATATTTTCCTCAGGCTAGTTGCTAGGTTTGTTTATGGAGTAGAGGATGCATGGGTTACAATAGGGAAGGGCAGATTCTCAACTTTGTCACCTACCATGGTTCAGTGAGCAGATGTGACAGTAGCTCCCTCATGTTGGACCAGCTCAGGGTGGGCAGTAGGAAGTAGCTTCCAGGGAGCTCTGGGGAGAAATGTCTTGGAGATCAGTGCAGGACAAAATGTCACCTCTCTTGTCAGATTTGCTGTCCATGATGGAGGACTTTCACCACCAGGAAAGCCTTCAGAGAATTAATTGCAGGAAGTGCAATTTTGGCTAGATCTTAGGAAGAAGTTTTCCCTGTGAGGGTGGTGAGACACTGTCCCAGGTTGCCCAGGGAGGCTGTGGCTGCCCCAACCCTGGCAGTGTTCACAGCCAGGTTGGCTGAGCCTTGAGCAACCTGCTCTGGTGGGAGGTGTCCCTGCCCAGGGCAGGGGTTGGGGCTGGATCATCTCTAAGCTCCATTCCAAACCCTCAAATCCTAAGACTCTATGAAGTTCTGCTTCCCATTTGCTGTGTCAGAGCAGACCACATGTGGCAGAATGGAAAATAGGTTAGTTTGGGTGACACAATACATTTCTGGTACCTAATGCTGTTATATTTGTTTAGAGATTTCTTACTATTGACATCTTTTTCTTTATTATCAAAATTGTTTGCAGAGGGTTCACAGAGTGTAACTATCCAGGTACTAAGTGTGTTCAGCTAAAAATACAGCACTTATGAGCTTTTTAGGGTAATATGAGCTAAACCTGAGATAACTAGTTCTCAATCAACTGGTTTTGAATTTTCTAAGCAACAAATAAGTGACTTACAGTACTGCAAATACACAGGCTAATAAATTAAAATATTGATATCTTTGTGTGCATTTAGACACATTTTAAGTGTGGTCAATAAGAGGAGGCTGGTGAAGGGACTGGAGCACAAGTGCCATGAGGAGAGGCTGAGGGAGCTGGGGGTGTTCAGCCTGGAGAAGAGAAGGCTCAGGGGAGACCATTTACCCAAATACACTCCTTCTTTCTCTGTGATATATTTGCCTCCTGATAGTGATGGCATGGTTTCAAACCTCAGTTTCTTTGTTATGAAAAGCTATCAGTGTCATTGAACTACTTCTTTGTGGGGTAGCCTCAAATTTAAGTGCATCCCAAACATCTTGGGTTTTGGTTCTAAATTTTTACCCCAGTGTTTTTTGTTTCTATTTTGCTCACCAAAATCTTCAACATTATCACACAGTTTTCATCATTATTTGCAAAATTGGGTTCATTGAGAGCCCAGGCAACATAGTTCACTGGGGTGTCATCCAGCCATCTGGAAGAAATGAGGGGACACTGGCTGCCAGGCAGACACCTCCAGCAGTCAATCACAAGGCTTGTTTAGGCAGAAGGCTAAGCAAGGTGACCAGAGGGCAAAGGCTCTGCGTATCCTGGAGGGGACATTGCCACAGCATTACTACTGCTTCTCATCTGAGAAGGAAGTAGCAGCTCCCTGACAGGAGGCTGGAGTCAGGTGGGGGTTGGTCTCTTCTCCCAGGCAACCAGCAGCAGGACAAGAGGGCACAGACTCAAGCTCTGCCAGGGGAGGGTTAGGTTGGATATTAGGAATAGATTTTTTACGGAGACGCATTGGAATGTGCTGCCCAGGGAGGTGGTGGATTCACCATCCCTGGAGGTTTTCAAGCTGAGACTGGATGTGGCACTTAGTGCCATGGTCTAGTGACCATGGTAGGGTTGGACTTGATGATCTTTGAAGTCTTATCCATCCTGGCTGATTCTATGATTTCTTATCTACATGTACCTTCCGTGCTTGTGTCCTATGAGAGTGAAAGCACAGCTTGTGGTATAAAAATCTGCAGAAAAAAAGATTGTGATGTCTTTAAGTCACCCTAGTGTTCTTCTTTGTTGCACAGGGACAACAAGTTGACAATGTTGTTGAGGGAATCCCTTGGGAACATCAACTGCAGAACAACCATGATTGCTCATATTTCCGACTCTCCAGCCAATTATGCAGAAACTCTCACCACCATTCAACTTGCATCACGGATCCACCGCATGAGGAAGAAGAAATCCAAGGTTGGTTCACAAACCTGCAGAAATTAATTCGTTCGAAAATGAGTTTTCCTAACCTCTAGGTAGAGGAACGTGGGATTTCTCTGTGGTAAGAAGTAATGCGAAATGCATAAAATCTCAGGAGAGGAGCTGGCAAATGACTTGGCACAGAGCCTGAATCCTGAAATTCCTTTCTTTTTTATTTCGCGCACGTGTTCTTTCTTTGCTTACGTGTGGTACTATCTCAAAAGCTTCTGTTTGTGTTCATTAACAATCAATAAGGAATGAACAGAAATCTATTGAGGAGAAAGATAATACATGATATTTAATGGAAATTATCTGAAAAGGTGTGATTTTTGTATTACTCCTCATACAGTGAAATCTATGTAGCATGACCTTGTGATTTTACTCCACCCTCCCCTCTAATATTTTCCCTCTTGATGTAGTTCACTAGGATACACAAAGCACAGAGCATATAGCAAACCTGACCTTTTAATCAGGTATATTTACATATATATACACTTAATTATCAATTAATAATTCTTCCCTTATTGGTTATTTGCAGTATGCATCCAGCTCGTCTGGAGGAGAGAGCTCATGTGAAGAAGGACATGTCCGGAGACCTCCACATTTACGACCGTTCCACCCACGAACTGTTGCCCTTGACCCTGACCTTCCTGTCCTGAGTATATCTAGTGATCCTGATTATTCCTCCAGCAGTGAACAGTCTTGTGATACTGTCATCTATGTTGGTCCCAATGGTGCAGCATTGTCTGACAGGGAATTGACAGATAATGAAGGTCCTCCAGAGTTTGTTCCCATAATCCCGTCCCTAAACAAGAAGAGAAACAAAGACAATTCCGCTGTTGGGAGGAGTTCTGACAAGGACCATTTTAAATGCAACACTTTTGCTGAACTGCAAGAAAGGTTAGAGTGCATTGATGGAAGTGAGGAACCCATGAAGTTTGCTTGTGGAGAAATTTCTGTTGGCTCCAATTGTAGTCCAGGCCCTGGAGCTACAGAAAATGCACAGTCTAAGATGATAAAGGAAAAAATATCCTCTCCTTCTGGAGGATTTAAGAAATCCATTCCACAAGAAACTGCATCTCCCAAGAAAGGACAGAACCTTCCATTCCAGGCTGTTGCACCAAAGGGTGGCAATGGCAATTGTCATGAGAAGAGCACATCACCCTTGAAAGCAGAGCTCTCCAAGCTGCAGAGCAGAGCTGACAACAGAATAATAGACTCAAAGCTGGAGGGAGAGAGAGAGAGAATCACTGATTCCCTGCAGTCCTCAAGGTGTAGCCCTTCAAGGAATCCAGAGCAGAATAAGGTCATGGCTGAATGTGTCATTAAGGAAAAGTCCTTGTACGTGAAGAGACCCTTGCCAAGCCCAGCACCTCCCCCTCCCCAGCAGAGAGAGCACTCACCGAGCTCCAGACCTGAAAATCTGGAGCCGGACAATAGCAACGCAGTTCGGACTCCTCCTGTGGGAATGAGCAAGCAGATGGGAAACAAACCTGAGCAAAACCCTGTAGGAAGCACATTCCTGGTTGGGAGCAACTCCCAGAATCAGTCAGGTGCGATAGAGGTGCACAGCTTCAGGTCAGCCTTCCGAGGGAAGTGTTTTGATCGGGACATTCTGACCACCACAGTGACTTTGCAGCAGCCTGTTGAGCTGAATGGAGAGGATGAGCTTGTTTTCACAGTGGTGGAAGAGCTCTCTATAAGTGGCATTATGGATAACGGGAGACCTTCCAGCATCATTAGCTTTAACAGCGACTGCTCCCTTCAGGCCCTTGCGTCAGGTTCAAGGCCAGTCAGTATTATCAGCAGCATAAACGATGAGTTTGATGCTTATACCTCACAGGAGACTTCTGCTGGTGTAAATATTGATATTGTTGTGCCCTTTGCTAAGGATCCCTTTAGCAGCAGCAGACGTTCCTCCATCAGTTCATGGCTTAGTGAAGTCAGCATCTGTACCATTGAAAGTGATGGAGCCCAATCTAGTGACAGTTTTGTTGCTCAGTCATCTTACAGCTGTAATAAGTCCGAGGAACCCTTCAGCTTGGATCCATCCCATTTGTGTGTCCCCTTGAAAAGCGCTCTGAACGACAGTGGATTTTGCTTCTCTGAACTGGAGAGCGACAGCTTGAGTTCCAGCAAGCTGTCCTCAGGCATCGGCAAGAGCCCTCAAACCTCTGAAACTACCAAAGCATCTCAGATTAAAAGTGCTTTTTGTGTCACTGATCAGCCCGTAAAAATTAAGTTCAGTAATTCTCGCGATACGCCTGTGATAGAAACAATACATTCTAGTCTTCCTAGGAAAACAAAAACTACCTCTTCTCCAATCCACAATAATACTGCCCTCAGCTATAAAGAGCTGCAGAATCCACACGGTCTGTTCGAAGATCCCTGGCTGTTACGCACCGATTATCAGCTGGAAGCAAAACCTGCAGACTCACTGCTGTCTCCGAAATCTCACACGTTTGGTACTGAGAAGCAGCCAGAAAAAGCTGCCCAGTATTTTGGCACAGCATCCAGGCCAACAAAGTCACAGACTATGCTTGCCTGCTCGCAGAGGGTTGTCGATGGTTGTGAAATGGCCTGCAAATCCTCCAGCGGAGCTGCAAAGAAGTCAGAAGTTGCAATGAAGATGCCACAGCTGAAGAGAGGAGCTACCACACTGGGAGTGATGCCGGTGTCGCACGCTAACAGTACTTTGTCAGAGTCCGTGACTCGAGGGAATTCGGATGCTCCCTTGGCCACTGGCAGCTTGAAATCATCCCTGGGAAAGAAGAACACACCACAGAAGTCAACCATGTTGCCCAGACCGGGTGGGCCAACACCTCCAACACCTCCTGTGCGCAAATCAAGCCTGGAACAGAAACCTGTTGGTCTGGGTAATGGTGTGGGGAAAGGCTCCAGCCTGGACTTTGCCAGAGCTGCCACGCCAAAGGCTGAAGATGAAGCAGATCTGCGATTGAAAGCTGGGTCTTACTTCAGTGAAAGTACCAGCAGCAAAATGAACCTGAAGGGTGACCACTCCTTGCCCAAGATGACTTCCAGCTTAAAGGTGAAGGCGTCAAAGGGTGAAGCTGTGCACCGATATGGGAGCCACATGTCTCTGGAGAGGTGTGACAGCCTGACATCGGTGGGATCCAAAGCAAGTGTGGCAAGAGAGAGTGGGAGCACCAGCCGGGCAGGGCGCTCCGTCCCCAGGCTGGGGGTCCCCCCTGTTGCTTCCAGCATGGGTTTGCCACCCTTCACTGCCCCTGCACCGGGTAAAACCAGCCAGGCAAAACCCACAGCTAACCAGAAGGTGCAAGCCAGTGGGAATAAAAACCGTGGGCTCTCTGCCAGTGGTTCCAAGTCTCTCAGCTCCTCTGTGAAGTCCCTGGCACAGCCTGCAGGGAAGGGCTCTGGCATGGCTCCTGGTGGGAAGGTCACCCCCCGTTCTGTGCAGCCTGTCAGCAGCAAACCCGGCCGAGGGACCATCATGGGCACCAAGCAGGCCATGAGGGCAGCCAACAGCCGCGTCAACGAGCTGGTGTCGGGTGGCTCTGCCAAGGCAGGTCACTTCCGAGGCTCCACCGACTCCGACAGCGGCAACGACAGCGGCATCAACCTCAGCGATGAGAAGTCACAAGTGCCAGTGCTGCCATCTCCATACAGCAAGATAACAGCCCCACGGCGGCCGCAGAGGTACAGCCGTGGCCGCCACCTGGGGGGGGGGGGAACCCCCAGCCATGGGCAGGACAGCTCTGTTCTACCACAGCGGGGGCAGCAGTGGCTATGAGAGCATGATTAGGGACAGCGAGGCCACTGGCAGTGCCTCTTCAGCACACGACTCCATGAGTGAGAGTGGGATGTCATCGCCAGGTCGGATGAGGAGCCTTAAATCCCCAAAGAAACGATCAACGGGTAAGATATGCAGAGGCAGGTGACCAAGTGTCTGCTGGTGCTCTGCTGCATCCCTGGGAAGGAGTTTTGTGGTGTCTCTGAGAGGGAGAGGAGGCTTGGAGGGGACTCAGAGCAGGGAGGTGGACTGACTGCACGCGCTTGTGTGTGCATGTGTATTGCTGTGACAGCAGCTCCTTGTCATTTATTTCACTTCAAAGGTGCAGGTGTGACACAGGTGCTGCGGTGGAGAGGGCAGGAGGGGTGTAGGGTGCCCTGGGGCGTCAGCAGCCTCCCTACAAGGGAGGAGGCTGCAGGTGGGAGGACATTCTTCTTTCCATCAGCAGGTCCAGCAGGGAGCACAGCACCAGGGTGGCCCAAATCAGGAGGTTACTATGGGTGGGTTGGGAAAAGTGAGGGTGCTGGGGGAGTCCCGATGAGTTTTTGTGAGTGGGTGTCCTGGAAAACCCGTGAGAGAAGAGCAGTGAGGAGAGGAGGAGCTCTGCTTCGAGGCATCAGTGATACAGGCTGGGACTGTGGTTTGTAAACAAAGGACTAGGCCTGGAGGGGAGAAGAGTGTTTGTGAATTAATGAGGATTGCTGGGTGTGCTTAGGTTGGGCTTAGGGGCAGAGCAGTAGGGTGTGTGCCTAAGATGCAGAGGTTAGTGCTAGCAGCTAATTGCAGAATTATTGTATTGCACTGTAATAGTGTTTAGATAAAGAAATGTTAGGGTGTATATGTTATAAGAAGTAGGGAACTGACTGGGGGAGTTGCTCAGAAGAGGCAACTCTGGCTCCCTTTGTGTCTGCCCATGCCATGTAAAGATTGGGTGTTTGAGAGCCAGGTCCCCTTTCCTTCCCTCTGGTGCCTTTCCTTATTGCTTTTGCAGGTGGTGCTCATGTAATTGCCATTGCAGTCAAGTGTACTTTGAAAATCAGGTTCATATGATTGCTGTCACATTATTCATTTTTACTGATGTAGGTTGTGCTCCTTTGTTGTCATAAAGAATCAGTGGCAATCAGTGCCATATAGCTAATGACCACCAGACAATCTTTCAGCCACCTGAATATACTGACTGGAGCAAATATAACAGGAACCAATATCAGCCATGAGCTGAATCTGAACTTTTGGTTGGAAAGCAGCAATTCTTGCAATCCCTGTAGGTACCCATGGTGTTCAGTTCTGGCAGTAAAACCAAATGAGTGAAGCTGACTTAGATCTCATGGTGCTTTCTGGTCCAAACAACTGTGTTGCTTCAGCAGGTGATAAATCATTTTGGAAACTTAGTGGAACATTTGCTGCAGTTCTCTTTCCACAGGGTATCAACCTCTTAAACCTTGCCTACAAATCAATATTAACAACTGTATAAGTTGCGCACATATTGAGGAGGCATTACCCACTGATGGATTTGTATTTGTTTTTGCCCCAGGAAATGCTTATAAGGTCTTTAAAAATGACAAACTATTTATTTTTCCAGTTGTAATTGCTCTATATGAGTAAATTATGTATTACTTCTTTTTTGAAATGCTGTAGACTTGGAAAAAATGATGTGTTTTATAGATGAAATGAGGTTTGCTCTAGGAAGTTCATCATATTTCTTATGAGAAATGTTTGGTTCAGGCTCACGGTTGTCTGAAAATAACCATAAACTTTGCACATTATTAGAGATTCTTGGAGTAGCTTATGTTGCTCCAAACTGTGTTGGAGTCATGCAGTTTCTGGATTTAAGGAGAGATCCTTCTCCCATATGCCAACGTAAACCTTGTCCCCTTATCCTTTAACTTCATCCCTGGAGAAATGATGTTGACCTTGGCCTTGGCCTTGGATAAAAAGTTTGCATGTTTATTGCATGTGTGTGGCTGCATCTGTTTGGTGTCCTCTTCAGAGGGTCCTGCTGTCACCAAAGTAATTACAGGATCAGAGTTACAGTGGGTGGTTTCATCCAACAGGACTATAGTGGTATTTCAGGCTAAATGAATTGGGGTTGTGAGAATGATGAACAGGTGCTGCAGAAGTAGAATCAAGTCTTTGCCTTTCAAAAAATTCCTGTTTTGTTCTTGTTCCTTAGCAATTGGCAAAGATGCAATTAAGAATAAGGGATGTTTTTCTTAAGAATGTGTGAAGAAGTAACTCTTCAGGTATTGGTGGGGGTGTGTTGCTTTGGGGGTACCTGCTAGGATTTTGTCTCCATTTTCACATGATCACAGAATCAGTCAGGTTGGAAGGGACCACAGTGGGTCATCTGGTCTCACCTCCCTGCTCAAGCAGAGCCAGCTCAGAGCACATGGCTCAGGATTGTGTCCAGACAGTTCTTGAACACCTCCAGTGAGGAGAATCCACAGCCTCTCTGGGCAATTTGTTCCAGTGCTCAGTGGCTGGACAGGAAAGAAGTTTTTCCTCTTATTCAGGTGGAATACTTTTATGCTGAAGTTCATGATAGGGTTTACCTGACAGCATTAACTTCCACTTGCCTCTCCTGTAGAGGTCTCAACCCAGAAGTTATTTTGGCAGCACTGTCCTCTGAGCAGCACTGTCTCCTCTGTCTGTTGTGCTCCCTTTTGTAAGAGCACAGTAAATAAGACTCCTTACCTCTGAGTTTGTTTTTAGTAAGAGAAGGAAAATTAGGTACTAAATTGACTGTCACCAGTCACCCCACAACTGCTTATACTTACTGCTAATGTGTCATTTCAGCTTGTTTCCGGCAGCCTTCAGCCTTCCTCTACCTAGGGATTGGATTGCAGCCTTGTTAATGTTGCCTGACCAGCTCTGTGCATGTACTCATCCTTGACACATGTACTGTAAAGTTCAGCCTTTTAGAGAATAAAGAGACTAAAAAATGCTGGATACCAGAGTGCCAACTCTTCTACTCAAAAGTATTAGCATTTTTGAAGGGCATAACTCAGTCTCAGCTTCATGAAACTTGAGCCCTAGCAGATGCATCAAGGTGGTAGTTTGCTGTTCCTTGGTAAATCTGGGAGCAGGTTCCCAGAATTGGTGAGTTTTGTCGTGCTCTGAGCTTCTCAGTGCTGGTGCAAAGGGCTGATAGGTCTCAACATTAGAGGCGGCTCAATTTGCAGCTTGGTCTATGCCTTCTGAGTGCCTCAAAACCCACAAAGTCACAGAAAAATGCTGTTAAAACATCACCCTAAAATATCAGTAGTAGCTCTGGAGAGAACTCTTTGGTCTTTGTGAAGAGGTAGTACAGTGAGAGGGATTTTACATAGCCTTGCTTGGCTTTAACTGGAGGAGGAGGAGATTTCTCACTATTACTCACTCTCTCATTGCTATTGCAAGGTAATGAATACCATTGTAGTCCACCAAAGAAAAATCAATCCAGGCAAAACATTTTTGCAAGGAGAGAATAAAGCACTGATGCTCAGACATCTGCTTTGAGAGAGGAACTGCTGTTACTCCCATCTGTGAACCGAGTGAAATGCACTTTGTCAAGGCAGTAACTCAATTAGCAGCCTGAGGGTATTTTACTAAAAGGAAAAGATCAAGAAAAGTGTTTCTTCCTAAGTATTCTGAGAACCTGGATCTTTCTTTAATTCACTGCAGTATGCTCTGCAGCCTGGTACTCTCTTGGAGTCTGAGATTTGCTTGTTTTCTGTATTTCAGGTCTCCAGCGTCGTAGGCTGATTCCTGCTCCCCTGCCAGATGCTGCCTCCCTAGGAAGAAAACCCAGTGTCACTGGCCAGTGGGTTGATCTCCCACCTTTGCCAGGCACTTTGAAAGAGCCATTTGAAATTAAAGTTTATGAGATTGATGATGTGGAACGATTACAGCGACACAGACAAGAGGAAACTGAGGTCAGCACATATTTTACAACAACTGTAGACAACTTAAATTACAATATACAGACAGAGTCCTTGCTTGAATGCTGGAATGGTGTTGAGGAAATTGATTGCAATTAAAGTGCTATAATTATTAATTTTACAATTCATATGTTGGGGTACCCTTAACACAGAAAATGGAAATGATTACTGCCTAAAATTAATTGTGTCTAACATGACTGATGGTGTAAATGGAAGTTACCAATGAATACGTTATGAGAAGACTTCATAATCTTAGCCTGACTGATGAAACCTCACAGGGTCCCTCAACGAGAGGGTCATTAACTCCTTATGTAAATGACAGGAATCTATTAAAGCAGGGATACACTGACTTTAATTTACTTGTAATTGGAAAACACTTCAGCTAATTCTCTTTTGGAGACTAGAATTATATGTTCTACTGATGCTTTTTCCCATTTCTTTCATAATAGCCTTTCCAGGATGTTGAGAAGGTAGGAATGCTTTTAAGAAAATAAGAATTCATATCTTTTAGTTACAAACTGTAACTCTTAATGTTATCATTAGGTTGTGCTTATCATTTTCACCACTGGAAAAACCATTTCTCTATGAACAGTAATCATTTCAGAATGTATTAAGAGATGTTTGCTAATTCAGAGAAGTGCAACAAATGCTCAAGTGATGTAACTTGGTGTTCCTCTAGATTAGAATCCATTCATGTGAACTTCAAATAAAAAGACCCCCCAAAGAACCATAAAAACCTCACCAATCCCACAACCAAAGCAAACAACCCACCTGCTAACTCTGACAAGCAATGAACTGGGAGCAATGTGTGTCAGAGTGCTGGAGCTCAGCCCACAACAGGCTAACTCATGGAATGGTCTTTCTGTGTTTTTAAAGGGTCTGATGTATTTCCATACCAAGCTGAAGATACTGGAAAGGCGCCAGCAGCGAATCAGAGAAGTCAAGGCCAAGCATGAGTTTTTGAAGGAAGAGTTGGAAGAGACAAAGTGCCGGTTGATGATGGATCCAAATAAGTGGAAGGAAGACTGTAAGTATTTTGCAAAAGCAGCAGTGTTATCAGCATCTAACAGATTTTTGGCCTGTCAGCAGTCCCACTGAAAAACTAAAGTATTTGGTAAGATATTTTGTGGGATTGAGCTGTAAAATAGTCTCTGACTCAATCTCCTAGAATCATAGAATTTAAGGATTGGAATGGACCTTACAGATCATCTAGTCCCAACCCCCTGCCCTGGGCAGGGACACCTCTCACCAGAGCAGGTTACTCAAGGCTCAGCCAACCTGGCTGTGAACACTGCCAGGATTGGGGCAGGCACAGCCTCCCTGGGCAACCTGTGCCAGTGTCTCACCACCCTCACAGGAAAAAGCTTTGTACTAATATCTAGCCTGAATTTCCCGTGCAGCCCCTTCAGATACTCAGAGACTTCTACAAGGTGTCCACACAACCTTCTCTTCTCCAGGCTGAACAGCCCCAACTCCCTCAGCTTGTCCTCATAGGGGAGATGCTTCAATCCTCTTATGAACT
>NW_008668626.1:65306-92707 GCF_000695815.1 Acanthisitta chloris
TCCATTGGCTTTCTGGGCTGAGCTCACACTGCAGCTCATGCTGAGCTTCTCATCCACTGTCACTCCCAAGTCTTTCTCCTCACTGCTGGTTTCAATTCCTTCCCCACAGAAATATTTCTGTATTTCTGTGACATGGGATTTGAACAAAACCCCCTTCCAAACCATCCAGAAGAGAACGTCAAAACAGCACAGAGACAGACACACTGTGATGCTGTTAATATTAAATATTGATATAATCTTTTCTTCTCCTTCTTTCTGAAGAAGGAAAATTGTTTCTATATCCGTGTTATAGCTGGGAAACTGAGGCATGAGATTTGGTCACAGACTGAGTGCTGTGCTGAACTAGAGGCTCAGGGTAGAGTTTTGCATCTGCAGAACAAAGTTCTAGTTGAAGATAAATTCAATTTTGCTCTCTATTATTGGCTCCCTTGTGCTAGAATAATGTTTTACGATGATGAGCTGTTTCTCTTACTCAGTAATTTTTTTGTCTGACAGTTGAAGTGGATCCTGATCTTGATAAGGAGTCGCAGGAGTACCTGGAGGCACTGGAACAAGTGACAGAAGAACTGGAGCAGTGTGTTAATCTGTGCAAGTCACATATCATGATCGTGACGTGTTTTGATATTGGAGTAACAGATGCTCAAGAGGGAGTGAGGGAAGTGGAGGTTTGAAGAGAGGTTTGTCAAGGGACTGGAGCAAGTGGAGCTGGGTCGTCTGACATGAAGGAGTTAGGAGATAAAGGAGCTGGGAAGTGAAGGAAGAGAGAAGACTAAAAAGCAACAATGAATGTTGTAAGAGAAAGAAACAGCTGAGGGATGGGAATGTTCATAAATCATTTGGTGCCTCAATGTGACCTGAGCTGTACAAAGTAGGATTAAGTATTGCTTCCAGCAGAGGGAAGCGAAGAAATTGAGTACAAACCGTGATGTTAATTAACAAACAAACAGACATACAATGGAAGTGCCTTTAAAGTTCATTTGATTTTCATTTTTTGTATTTGGTGCTAGAATTAAAGCCAGCAAACCTAAGCAGACCACAAAATGTATTCCTACGAAATATTTTATACTGTATAGTGTATTTATGACTATATGTAAAAAAACAAGAAAACAAACAACATTGTAGCAAAAGCAATAAGTAAATTATGTTTTCATACCTGAACTTGCCTTCTTGTTTCATAGAAAAGCTGTTTTATGTAGCAGAATTACAATTGTATTATAATTGTTTTCTTGGTTAGGGTTCGAGATATTTTTATGAGCATTTATCTATTGAAAAGGAGTATTATGGCATTTTTGAGATGGTTGTTTTACCTTCAGGTTTTGTATTACTTTTTCAGATCAAAAGAAATGTTTGTTTCCCATTTTATATATACATATATAGATATATATTAACTGCTTACCTACTTCCTGGTTACTAACCTCGCTCTTCACAGACCTGGTCTTTTTGGAGTTGTAAACTTAATGTGAGGAAATCTACAAAGGGCACTGTGGTTTGTTCTGGTTTTCTTTTTTTTTTCCTCTCTGACTGCAGGAATTGAGACTTATGTTTATTACCAAAACCATAAAACAAACAAAAAAGAAAAAAAAAAGAGGAGCAAAAAAAAAAAAGTTTTTGTAAATGTTAAGTTAGGTCCATATTTTTATATAGTTTTGACTATAAATATAGCATTTGAATTTTGAACTTTTAAGACAAATAGTATATCTTTTTACAGTTTTTCTAAGGAAGGCAAACCCTCAGGATCAAGTTTATACATGCTGCATGAGATTTGTGCTTTTTTGAAGGAGGCCACTTAAGTGTGGAAACTATTGATAAATTGTTGCCAAACAAATACTTTTGGAAAGGTTTAATAGTGTATGTAATACCACCTTTCATAACGAATCATATTTTCTAATCATCTTCCTTTTTATGGTTTTTTCGATTCCTTTGTATAAATATGTATGATAACAGCTTGCTTCTGTTTTTATCTGTGAATAAAAGATACATCTATTGTTACCAGTGCTTTTTTGCTATGGATGTGGTTCTAATGTTCAGAAGAGAGAGGATGAGCTGTGGGACAGTGTCTTAAATGTCATATACCTCTTGGGCTAAAAGAGACAGTGTAGTGTAACTGGGAACATAGTTCATAGAATCATAGAATCAACCTGGTTGGAAGAGACCTCCAAGATCATCGAGTCCAACCCTACCATGGTCACTAGACCATGGCACTAAGTGCCACATCCAGTCTCACCTTGAAAACCTCCAGGGATGGTGAATCCACCACCTTCCTGGGCAGCACATTCCAATGCCTGAGCACTCTCTCTGTAAAAAATCTCTTCCTAATAGCCAACCTAACCCTCCCCTGGCAGAGCTTGAGTCTGTGCCCTCTTATCCTCCTGCTAGATGCCTGCACATCGTCTCCTTGGAGGCATTAGTTGTTTCTCCCCACTCTGGCAATATTACCATTCTCCAAAATAAAAATCAAGCTACTAATCATCCAGTCTAACTGACTTAAACCTGACAGCTTGTTTAAATGTTACCCTACATAGTGTTTGCTGATCAGACTTGCATCCTTTGACACTTTCTGCTTAATTTGTAGCCATTGTTATGTTTGCCACAAAGAAGCAAATGAGACATTTCAGGGCTGCTTAGTTTCATGTCAACATGGCAATAGATGCATATTAAATGCATTTAGCCCCTGGCTTGGTGACACAAAGCAAGCCTGAGATGCAAAATAAGGTGAGGCACTGATGGATGAAATAAGGAGTTTTCCCTATGCAAGCACTGTTCTTTATTGGTAGTTGTGGAGAGTCAATTATCTTCCAAGACCTCAAGTAATATTCCTTTCTCTTAGGTTACTTTTGCAGTTCCGTCCAGTTAAAACTTAGATAAATATATGCTTAATTTACAACTCAAATCTATTTTGCAAAAGGCTTAATTATATCAGGTTACAAAGGATAATTGCAAAATTAAACCGAGTGCTTTAATTAATTCTTTTTTCTATTGGACTTTAATGATTTAAAATAGCCATTAAATTGCATGCTTAAAGACCTGATCATCGTGAGCTTGTTGCAGTATCAAATAAAACTTCACAAACCCACTGACTTTGCAGAACTGCCTGAATAACCTCTGGCAGGGATAGTTCACACCAGAATTCTTTCTCCCTGGCTTGCAGTTCTTCCTGGGAATTCCCACACCTCCTCCCTGCTGGGGCAAACCTTTCTAGGTGCCTTGATGGCACATTTACCAAGCAAAGCAGCTTCCATCACACCTATTTCCCAACAATGGGGAAAAAATGTCTTGACAACTACTGTTTTTTTTAAAACCAATGGTGACTCAGAGCCCAAAGATGAAATTTCAGGGGCACAAATTCCCTTTTCCTCTCACCAGGTTTCACTAACCAGGGAGCCAGAGGGAAGCTTGCCTGTGTGTGAAGGGTAGGGAGAGGAGAGATCCCCACGTGGTCAGATCCAGGAGGAGATGAAGTATGGACTGGAACAGAAATCAAGTGAGAACACAGGACTCAGATCTGATGACCAGGGACTCAGGAAAGTGAGGAGAACATGCATTTTGGGCATGTCCTTCAAGCTTACTTTTGCATTTTCCCACCCAATGGTAATGGTTCAATACATAAAACTACTCCTGGGGGATGGATTCCACCTCACTTAGCAGGATTTGCAAGTTGAATGGATGAGTTGGAGGAGTCAGTAGCTGTGTCTTTGCTAAACCTGTACCAAGCAGTGTTCATCAGTGGGGACATTGCTGCAAGTGTTTGGAATTGCAGTTATTGCAAACAGATTCCCTATAGAGAAATCAGATGGTCTGGAGACAAAAAACTTGTTTAATGTATGTGTAAACCCTTTTTCCTTCTGGTCTAACCAGTTCCAGCTAAGGCAGTTCTAGGACACTAACTGTAGTATAGAAACATCAGTGCTAAAAGAGAACTCAATAGAAATATGAGATTATTTGTTCTTTTCTCAGCACACAGAAAGTGTTTCATTTATTTCTATTTCAAGGTCCCCATGTATTCTGTTTCTAGTTATAAATTCTTGTTTTCCAGTCCCTTGTATTTTATTTTTAAAGTTATGCTTGGAACATAACTCCCCAGGCAGCTGTTCTATATTGTGGCTATAGGCAGGGTTTAAGGCAAAAATGTAAGCTCTAAGATGACCTCTGTATCAGATGTCCAAGCTGGCAGAAGTGGACACAAATAAAAAATGATGCCATATTTGGGCCCCAGTTCACTCGAGCACTTAGGCACCTGTTTAAGCAAGCAAATAAGTTTGGTTTGTATCCAGCAAAACACTCCAGTTTTGGCTTGTATTCCACTGACTTGGATTTTTTGCTGCTCTAGGCCTTCAGAGGATGTAAATTGCTTTAGCAGTGGTTCAGTGGAGTTCTGTTGACTTTCACCAGATGAAGACCCTGCTAAAAATATTTTACTTTTCAGTGGTGTTTGGGAGAAAAGAAAGAATAGTTCTGTTAATGTGCAATGATCTCACAAGTGCAAATCAGAAACCAGAAACTGCCTCCCATGTAGCACATGCCTCCATGGCTTCATGCAGAATTTGGCTTGCAGAGATATTTTGTGGCATACATAGGATAAGACCTAGCCCTTGACAGTGTAGATGTTCAGGGAGATTTATTATCAGACCTGAGGGGAGCTGATGTTGGGGTGTGTTTGGGATGACAGTAACCTTACAGCAGCTCATACAGGAGCTCAACCTTTCTCTTCCCTTCCCAAGAGCCTCCCCATAAGCAGAGGGTGGAGGGGACAACTGGAGCATCATGCCAAAAGGAGAGGAGTATTTCAGAGCAACCCACAGGGACTACAGGTGATGCTCACATCCTCAGTGACCTGGTTTTACCTTGTTTGTACATCTTTTGCTTGTTGTATTCAGCTAGAGACAGGTCATTCCTGGGCACATTCCTGTGACCCCCATGAGAGGGAAGGGCAGGTGGTACTTGACTTCATCTCACTGGGGGATGGACAGTAAAGAGATACTCTTACAGCAGTCAGAGATTCTATTTCTGCCATCTCTCCACTGCATCAACACTTACTCAGTGGCAAAATTCACTTGCTGCACTATTATATTAATATAGAATCAGCATTTTAGGGGTTGGAATGGAGCTTAGAGATGATCCAGCCCCAACCCCTGCCCTGGGCAGGGACACCTCCCACCAGAGCAGGTTGCTCAAGGCTCAGCCAACCTGGCTGTGAACACTGCCAGGGTTGGGGCAGCCACAGCCTCCCTGGGCAACCTGGGACAGTGTCTCACCACCCTCACAGGGAAACCTGCTGCCTAAGATCTAACCTCAATTTCCCTCCTTCAATTTGTCTCCATTGCCCCTTGTCCTGTCCCTGCAGCTCCTAACACAGATCCCTCCTGGAGCCCCTTCAGCTCCTGGCAGGTTAAGGTGCTCTCTCCACACAACCTTCTCATCTCCAGGCTGTGAAGAAGAATATATCTGCTAATATATTCTATAGAGATTAGTACCTTTCTAATCTCGGTGGTAAGGAGGTCTCTTGGAGACAGCTTTTGTTTGTTTATCTTCCAACTGGTCCTGCCATGAGCCAGTACAACTTCATTCTGCAAAGGTTTGGCTTTATTTATTTTTTCAATGTAAACATTTCTATGGGAACTTCCTGCCATTGAAGAAGAATATATCTGCTAATATATTCTATAGAGATTAGTACCTTTCTAATCTCGGTGGTAAGGAGGTCTCTTGGAGACAGCTTTTGTTTGTTTATCTTCCAACTGGTCCTGCCATGAGCCAGTACAACTTCATTCTGCAAAGGTTTGGCTTTATTTATTTTTTCAATGTAAACATTTCTATGGGAACTTCCTGCCATGTCCCACAGAGAAAGGCAGCAGCACACACTGTGCTGCCTGGGCTCCCTGGGATCGCTGAAAGAGCTCATCCTGACTTTTGAAAGACTTTTGGGGCTTTGCTGTTGACCTCCGTAGGAGAAGAACCAGGTCACTAGTTAACTCCTGGCATGGCTGGAAGTAAACAATATTAAATGACCAGAAGAAGCAAAGCCTTCAGTCTCCAGGTAGTGATAAAGCAGGTCCATGCCTCCTTGTTATCTAGCTCTCCTACTCCAGGTCAGCAGATTCTGCCCTGCAGAGTGTCAGGGATCTAATCAGGCTGTGGAGCTCCTCCCAGAGCTCATGTGACTGTATTTAAAGCACATTTTAATTGATCAGACCTTGTGTAGGAAATACCTGTGGAGTCCTCCCGTGCTGCTCGCTGGGAGGCAGGCACAGTGCTCCAGGGCACAGGCAGTAGAGAAATCAGAAGACGTTTTAAAGTTCTTTGCCTGGAAAACCTGTCTTATAAATATTGGCTCACCGAGACCTTTCCCTGTGCCTGGAAGCATGACCCTCCATTTGTCAGCACCTGGCACAGACACACTTAACAAATGCTGCTTGTTTTGAAGGGTGCCACTCATTTTGTTGTACATTACCATTTAAATGAGTTACATTTGGACCTAAAGGCTTCAGCCTCATGGGGCTAAGTGCTGTGCAAACACAATTTTTTAGCCTAAATAGATGGGGTATGAGGGAGAAGGACAAAGTGGACTATACTGTGTTTGCCTACAAATTGAGCACATAACAGTTCTTAAATTTGTTTCTCTCACAATGTCCTTTGCTGAGTACAGAGCAAAAGCTTCTGCTGCTGCAGCAGCTGAAACCCTGCAGACAGGTTCCAGTGGGAGGCTGTTTGCAAACTGCTCAGTTTTCAAAGTGAAGATCATGTTATTTACTTATACAGCAGGAAATGAGCTTTGCTTTCCCTTCAGTTTTTGGGGAGAGAAACAGAAGGAAGAAAATGCAATAATGTATACAGATACACCCCTAATGGAAGAAAATGCCAGCACATGGACTGTGCACTTGGCTAAAGCTGTGTGTTCTGGGCAAGCACGAAGGTCTGGAGAAGATTGAGGGCAGCTGCGTGCTACTCCCCTGTTTCTATCCTTGCTCACATTTCTGCTCATACTCATACCAACCTAAATATTTGCAATACCTTTGGCATAGCAATTTTTTAACACACTAAGTTATTCTGTTTTCTCCTTTCCCCAGTTCTTAAGTGTTCTGTAGGGCATCATCTATTCTTCTTGCTGTTGCCTCTTTAGGTGCTTCATTTGGTCTCTGATTTGCTGTTTGGTATCTAAAGTATCTCCACCTTTTCTTTAAGCTCTTCTGTATTAACATTCCAGTTGTAGATGCAGGTTGCCATTAGGTGTTGTGCAATCAGAGCTGGACCTGCCAAGAGAGGATACAGCATAAGAAGAGAAGGGTTGGTAAAGGAAAGCTGTTACAGAAACTGGGAATGGAGTTCACATCTAGGACTCAAACACTCAGCTGCATTGTGGCCAGCGAAGTTATTTTTGGCATTGGACCAGCAGTACTGATCTGCACAGCAGAGACATTTATTAGTTGTCTTCTATATATTATATCACAATTTTTTCTACCTGAAGTTCACTGACCTATGCCCATATTTGAAATGCATTTAACTGACCAGTTTTGTGTCATATTTGTCATTACACTCTTGGGTATAGACACTAAGCTGTGATACTTACTAAATCCAGACTCAAAAGACAGAACTTCACACTGCTAGGATATTTCACAGAATATTAAGGGGTTGAAATGGACCTTAGAGATCATCAACATCCCCTGCCCTGGGCAGGGACACCTCCCACCAGAGCAGGTTGCTCAAGGCTCATCCAACCTGGCTGTGAACACTGCCAGGGTTGGGGCACAGCCTCCCTGGGCAACCTGGGACAGTGTCTCACCACCACAACAGGGAAAAACCTTTTTCTAATATCTAACCTAAACATCCCCTCCTTCAGTTTGAACCCATTGCCCCTTGTCCTGTCCCTGCAGCTCCTAACACAGATCCCTCTGCAGCTTCCCTGCAGCCCCTTCAGCTCCTGGAAGGTGCTCTGAGGTCTCCACACAACCTTCTCATCTCCAGGCTCAACAGCCCCAACTCCCTCAGCCTGTCCTCACAGGGGAGATGCTCCAGTGCTCTTAGCAAATTTGTGGCCTCCTCTGGACTTCCAACAGTTCCATGTCCTTCTTATATTGAGGGCACCAGAAGTGCATGCAGTATGTTGGGAATATGGCCAGGAATCTTGGCTCTGTATGCATCAGGCATGCAGCTGTGCAGTCCTTGCCCTCCAAGGCCTTTCCCCATTAGCAGTGTTAATAATCAGGCTGGAAAGGAGCACAGCAGTTTGGCAGCACTAACTGGGCACCTTTGGGAGTGCTAGTGCCTTCCCCTCCCTGGCAAAAGCCTTTCTCTGCTCCTTGCATATCTGCAGCTAGTTAATAGTTTTCCAGCTGACGGTAGGTGAGATGTTGGGCTGGTCACAGCACTCAAGGACCTGTGCAAGTCATGACATGCATTTCAAACGGTTGCTATTTACACAGAGCTCCTGGTAGTTTGCAAGGGGTGATTTAACCGTAGCCTCTACTGCACAGGCAGCAGTTCTGTTTCTATGTGAGTTTAAAATGTGGCAATACTCCAACAAGGCCAGTGTGGCTTTGTGTTTACAAAGGTGTTGCATCAGCCTTGCCTTTTTTAGTGCTATCATCTTATCAGAGCAGCTGCCTGATAAGTTTTGCCACCCTGCAGCGTGTTGGCACGTACTCCTCTAGGGAACCTGTTGCTGCTTTTGTTTTCTGCAGTGCACCCACGTTGGCTGGGGAGAGGGTCCATGCACAACTGAGCAGCTCCACTGGTTGACAGAAGTATCTGTGGCAACCAGGCTAGAATTCAAGCTCTCCTGCTAATTCCCAGACTTTGAGAAGTCCCAGATCTAGTTTAGCAATGTCACAGACAGCAGTGCCAGCGTGGGAGGACCCTGTGGGCCATCTGGAACCTTCCTGTCGTTCCTGCACTGCAGTTGCCATTTCTTGTACCTAAAGTCTTAAAACATTTAATGCCAAGATGGGAGATTTGTTAGCATTTACATGCATCAGATGATGATCACTCCCATTGCCCAGAGGCATGTGAGACTGCTGAAGAAATAACAGATTTCCCTGGAAGGAGGAGTGGAAAGGCTCTAGTCTTTGTTTGCACGTAGAGGGGAGCGGTGACCATGTGGAAGGACTCAGCTTTGTACTGCAGCCAGCTCAAGTGACAACTTGACAGCCCTGGCAGTGTGCTGGTGACTCACCACGCCTCCCAGTCCAACAAGAGCTGGGGATTCGCTCTGTGTAAAAAGAAATTGCTCTTTTTATTTGCTTTATGTTGATTTTTGCCTCCTCTAAGATGCCTGACGAACCAAGGGCAGGAGTAAGATGTTTCATACCTTAGCAAACAGGGTTTTGTTCCCCATTTTGTCCAAACCTGAACTTGTCCAAGGCCTTTGAATAGAAACACAGTTGGCTTTTTATACTGGGCGTTTCATACATGTTCTGACTGCATCAGAAAATGACAACAGGAAAACTGCAGAACACTGTGACAGAAGAGAACCTGCGGCTATTTGTAACTCTCTCTGAGTTTCTTGTTCTCCATTAGACCATTCCCACACACACCACTAATAGTCTTAGGATTAATATTAATGCAAGAGAGCTTTGCCTCATGGTTTGCACTTAGGTCTGTGCATGATATCTGGCAGGAGAAGCAGAGAAGGATGGTTTCTTATGGGTTTATAGACATCTCCCCTCCACCCTTAGCCTTTAGCAGAGGCTCAGGGGTGAGCTCATGGCTCTCTGCAACTCCCTGCCAGGGCTGGAGAGAGGAGAGGGATGTGTGTCCTGCCAGGGCTGCAGGGAGAGGATAGAGGGAATGGCCTTGAGCTGAGCCAGGGCAGAGTCAGACTGGATGAGAGGAGAAATGTTTTCCCTGTTGTGGTGTTGAGGCCCTGGGATATTGCCCAGGGAGGTGGTGGAGTCACCATCCCTGGAGGTGTTTCAGAGGCGTCTGGATGTGGCACTGGAGGATCTATCTAGTTTAGGGGTTTAGGAGTTCCAGCAGTGACAGGTTAATGTTTGGACTCAATGGTCTAAGAGGTCTCCTCCAACCTTGATGATTCTATGATCCCCTCCCACTCGATTTGAGCTCCTGATCCATTCCCAGAGACAATCTGAGCAGACAAAAGGTAGTGTATAGTGCAGCTAGTGCAGAGCAATTCACTGCCAGCTGCCAGGCCAATTGTTGCCACGGGGACTGTGTGATGCCTGACTTGTCTCTGCCCTTCCCTTGGTGGAGGAATTAATTTCCTTCTCTATCTCACTGCCAGTTTTCATGAAACCCTGTGGGAATGTAATTATCACTGAGATTTCTGCCCTCGGTCTGATTTGTTTGATGTTGGCCAACCCTTCACCCAGTTACTGGTGAAAAGGAGGAGAGTAGGGAGATGTACAGTGCTATAGAAGAAAATAGCTCAACAGTTAGAGGCATTCCTATGTGCAGGATGAATCTAAATAATTTGCTTTCAAAGCTAAGCACGGCTTTAAACCAGAAAAATGTGCAATGAAGCTACCCAGTCCTGAGTGATTCAGTGACTTCTTGTCCTAAACCTGAGGTCATCTGCTGTAATGAGATGTGTCTGAAATAAGGTTTAGCTTCCCTCAGTAAATAATGCCTTTCTCTGCTTCAGTCCCAGGCATGAATTGTAAGCAGCTGTGAAGAGAGGACAGCAGGGCAGCCAGTAGATCTGTGCTCAGTGGGGTTAGGAGAGCTGAAAATAACTCTGTCCTGGAATTTGCTTATGAGGATTTCTTACAGCTCCAGATTCTGGTTACTGATTATACCAGAGCAGCTTCACCTGAGAGTACACTCAGGTAAATGTAGTTTGTTTGAACTTCCATTTGTTGTGATGAAAAGAGGATTTGCTCCTCAGGCTAAAGAGGATTTTGGCCTTCAGGAAAGCAGCAGTGTTTACACCAGTGTTTAGAAAGGATGCTCACACCCTGGCTCAGCCCACTGCCATGCTTCAGGATGCCCTGCTCTAATTTACAGGCTTCATGTGCCTTATTGAAGGGGAGTGAATTAACTGGAGGTGAAAACAATCCGAGCACATTTCCTCAGCTGTTGGCAATACATGTAACTCCATTGTCTTTAATAACAAGTGCTAATTTTACACCTGTTAAGGACTTGATAAAGAGCAGCTTGGCAGTGCTGAGCCTTCTGGGGTGGATAATGAGCCATTTTGTGTCTCTCAGTCCTGGCTTTCTCACTTGCTTGTGCTGGCTGGAGCATTATGAGGATAAGATGTGGATTTTACTTGCTGCCAAGGCCCTTAGATTATTATTCTGCCTCTCCCATGCTGCTAGTAACCATATGGGTGACTCTTCTGGGAACATGCAGGCAGTGTATTTTGTATTTTCGTATTTTGTGTGAAAGGTTTGAATGGCTTTCCTGACCTGTGTCATCAGTCCTAATGTGAGGAGAACCTTGGAAAATAGTCTTGACATGCACATACCTTTGCCTCTAGAAGTGAGGGCAGTCATGTCTCAGCTTTGGAGAAGTTTTAGTGAGAATTTTTTCCAGTCACTAATTGTCTGGGCCATCTGCTGTGGGGGGGAGAGCTGGAAGATGGGAGGTATTGTCTTAAGTGTGCGTAATCCAATTTTTTTGGTGAATGCAGCCTTTAATCACCAGCCTTGCAAAGTGAGGCATCTGCTTCTGAATTTAAGTAGCTGAGACTAATCAGACTAATTCAAGTCTTTCTGCAATAGGCCTAATTGATCAACCTAATATCTTTGCAAAAAGAAAAGACAAAGAGGACAATAATTGTTTATTTATGTTACTCTTTACACTAAGGAAGATGAGTCTTTTAATTGCTTTACATAATGATCATGGAAGTTGATGCAGAAATTTGTTTACAAAATACACCTGTTCCCATTTGTTACTACTTCAAAGCCTACACTGTGCTTAAAGGGAGAAGAAAGTGCTGATGTGTATACTTACTACCAGAGTTCTCTTCCTCTCGTCACAGTGCAAAAAGTTATGTTAGTCTGCAATACAACTTAGCCCGAAGTGGATGTGAATTATTCCAATGTAAATTGTTAGTTGGAACTGAAGTATTTAGTCTATGGAGAGGTTTTTAGTTGAGCCTTCCTCAGGTTCTCATGCCATGCCAAAATACTCAGCTTTCAGAGCTGAATATCCTGCTGTGAAATCATTAGTATAGTTATTAGGTGCCTAGTGTATGCACTCAGTGTATTTTGCAAACATTAAAGCAAACTATCATTAGAAGGATGCTGTGGAGGGTAGGCTGAGGAAGAACAAAGGCATACAGGTAGGAAGGACATGGAACTGTTGGAGCAAGTCCAGAGGAGGCCAAGAAGTTGCTAAGAGCACTGGAGCATCTCCCCTGTGAGGACAGGCTGAGGGAGCTGGGGCTGTTGAGCCTGGAGAAGAGAAGGTTGTGTGGAGACCTCAGAGCAACTTTTCACTATCTGAAAGGCCTACAAGGAGCTGGAGAGGGACTCTGTGTTAGGAACTGCAATGATAGGATGGGTTCAAACTGAAGGAGGGAAAGTTTAGGTTAGATATTTAAAAAAACGTTTTTCTGTTCTGGTGGTGAGACCCTGTCCCAGGTTGCCCAGGGAGGCTGTGGCTGCCCCAGCCCTGGCAGTGTTCACAGCCAGGTTGGCTGAGCCTTGAGCAACCTGCTCTGGTGAGAGGTGTCCCTGCCCAGGGCAGCGGTTGGGACTAGGTGATCTGTAGGTCCATTCCAACTCATTCTATGTTTCTCTGAAGTTAGTAAGGGAAGTAAGTAGTAGTCTTGGCTCCTTGTTCCTCGCTCTGGCTGTTGGAAGAAACACCACATCCCAGAGTCACCACTCCAGTATTGCCTGGACCTGCCCAAATATTTTGAATCAAATGCAGAAATGTTATTTACAGGACAAAAATGTGCTTCTGAGAAGAGAGTACTCATCACTGTGACACTAGCAAATCTGAATTTCTAGTCAGCAAGTACCTATGGGCCAATCCTTGTTCTTAAAAGGTGCAGAGAACAACTGTCCTTCTGTTGTTCTTGTGATGGTAACAGAAGAAGAGAGGCAATAGTATAGAACATAGCAATGAAAAAATGCCTATTTGCTCCTAGGGTTGTAGTGGAAAAGAAAAATGGGAAATGGCAAGAGTAAACCACTGAGAGTTTACTGAGAAAAATCTGGTGTTACATGAAGTCAGAAACACATGACAACTTCCAACTCACTTTATTTCACCTAGTTAATATTTTGCAGAGTATAGTGCTGATCAGAACTAAGATCTAGTCTGTGTAAACCAGGTAAATAAACCAACATCCTCCAAAGAATATTTAAGCATAGATAATCATCTTGGCTTAATCTGTCACGAACATTTGTTACAAGTGTTCTCATCCTTTCCTCTTCTAACTTTTAAAAATAACATTTGTAGGATGTCTCTGGGATGTTTCTTAACTTCCAGAAGATGTAGCATCAATCATTTTAAATCAATCATTTATATTACCTGCATACTCCCTTGGCCCTGTCCTCTTCTGTCATGCAACCAGGATAGCACCTTGCTATCACTGCAGTGGTAGAATGACATATCTTGGTGTTGCAGGTGTTGCCACAGCCCAAGATAAATTTCAACGCTTTGAAAAATCAACTATGGGACACTCTTGGCCATAGTCATGATGTTTTCATGTGGTTTGCTGTTCTGTTGGTGTTGTTGAAAGTCTCTTATGTTATAATACTGGGAGAAATTGTTGCTATCAAGTGTCTAATCTATAAGCTGGTAGTGATCCAGTTCTGTTTACTCTTTATCAATGATCTGGATGAGGGCATTGAGAGTCACCTCAGCCAGGTTGCAGATAACACCAAGCTGGGCAGGAGTGTTGATCTGCTGGAGGGTAGGAAGGCTCTGCAGAGGGATCTGGACATCCTGGATTGATGGGCTGAGGCATAACTGGAGATCAATTCACACAGTGTGAAGTTCAACTAGGCCAAGTGCTGAGTCCTGGACTTGGGTCACAACAAGCTCTGTAGGCTTGGGGAAGAGAGGTGGCAGGAGAGCTGCCCAGCAGAAAAGGATCTGGGGGTGCTGTTTGACAGCTGGTTGAACATGAACCAGCAGCATGGGCAGGTGGCCAAGGAGGCCAATGGGTGATATCAGAAATGGTGTGGCCAGCAGGACCAGGGCAGTGATCATCCCCCTGTACTCAGCACTGGTCAAGTCACACCTCAACTCCTATGTTCAGTTTTGGGTCCCTCAGTACAAGGAACTCATTAAAGTGCTGTGGTGAGTCCAGAGAAGGGCAGTGGAGCTGGGGAAAGTTCTGGAGCACAGGTCTGATGAGGAGAGGCTGAGGGAGCTGGGGTTGTTTAGTCTGGAATAAAGGAGGCTCAGGAGGGACCTAATCACTCTCTACAATGCCCTGAAAGGTCATAGCAAGGTGGGGGTTGGTCTTTTCTCACAGGTAATAAGTGATAGAATGAGAGGAAATGGCCTCAAGCTGCACTAGGGGAGGTTTAGACTGAATATTAGGAAGGTTTTCTTCATGGAAAGGGTTGTCAAGCCCTGGAACAGCCTGCACAGGGAAGTGGTAGTGTCACCATCCCTAGAGGTATTTAAAAGCTGTGTGGATGTGGTGCTTAAGGACATGGCTTGGCAGTGCTGGGTTAACAGTTGGACTTAATGGTCTTAAAGGTCTTTTCCAACCTAAATGATTCTATGACCTAGTGAAATTTGTTAAGTGAAATGTCTGTAGCATTCTGTTACTGGAAGCTGCTTGGGCACTGGAATGTTTGGTAAACTAAAGCAGGGGGATCCTTATGGTCTGTGAGGCTCAGAGGGGATTTTCTGGAAAACACAGGGCCTGAGCAAGCAGTTTTTTGGTGGCTTTCTTTTGTCTGTGCAGTGGCAGAAAGGTAAGGAAGATGTGAAGATCAAGGAAAAGGGAGCATTTGGGGACATGAAGTGACAAAGGTGGACTAGGCAGGAGTGTACCAAAGGTGTAACTGCGAAGTAATATGGTGCACTGATAGCAACTAATGGGAACATTCTCTGTCTTGTGCTTTGGTTGCAGTTTCTACCATGATGGATTTTACTTGAATATTGGGTATGAATAGGACTCTAACACATGAGAAGACCTTTTCTACCCTCAGCCTGATGCTACCATCCTTTCTGCAGAAGAGATGAGAAGATAATTGTGTTCTCCTCACCTCAGCAGCCAGCAAGAACCCAAGCTAAGAAGCTATTTTCACTCTGTATAAATGATGGCAGGTTTTGAAAGTCAATGCTGAGTAAATTTGTTGTTTCCTATCTATTTTCTGTAATGTGTAGCCATTTTCTGCAAAGAAACAGTTTGTGACACAGGAGGTATGAGAACATGTAATATAGTCCTCCTTCTACCTTGCTACTTGCTTGGTAATCTCTCAAGGCCCAGTTGTGTACTCTGATCCAGAGCTGCCAAGATTGGAATAATTTTGGTACTTGAGAATAGAAGTGGCTTTATACTTTCAATTCTTCTCCTGTTGGGATTTTTTGCAGTGGCTTAAGGTTGCTGTGTGTGTCTAGAAGGACTGAGCTTAACTTCAGATGAAGATCTGGTTTTGGTGAAGCATTAAGTTTTTGGTAAAATAAGTAGGTATACATGGTTGATTCAGCCTTGTTCATCTGCAAATACCCAAAGTAACATAACTTATACATCAAAGATGCTGTGTTTACTCTGTGTCCTGTGATGTGGAGGAATGTGATTAAATTAAGGGTCTTTCTCTCCCTACTCCCCACTCAAAGTTCAGGTCTTCAACCTGAATCAGGCATAGCAGATTTGAAAGTGGCATTTCTACAAGATTTCTTTCTGAGGAAGCTCTAATCTGAGTATTGCTTCATAAATCCTGTACTGTCTGTAAGAGCTAAGGTTCGTGAGGTGTTTCTTGCATATACTTTTGCTCACAGGTCACAAATTTAAACCCTGGCATTTAGTGAGGGTGTTGCAAACAAAACCTGCGTAACTGCATGGTGGTTTTAAAAGATGCTTCTTAATCCATTCACTTTTGTCCACATCTGTTTTCCTTGCTGGCTAAATCCGTCCTCTGTGCTACAAGTTCAAGTCTATAAAGGTTAGAGTAGTGCATGTGTGCTTGAAGTCAGATTCCTTCTTTCATATTCTATCCAGGTTAATCCATTTCAGCCAAACTTGTTAGCCCAGGCATTTGGATCCTTCCCATGTGCAGCCCCAATAGATCTGCAAATGTCTTTTTGTAGGGATGCTGACAGATGAGTATCTGGTTTAGGGCTAAATGGAAATGCAGATGTCCTTAAGAAAGTTTCAGGCATTCCATATGTTGCAAATAGTTCTGGTCCTGAAAAGCTTTGAGAGCATTAGAACAAACAGGGAAGAACTGGGATGTGGGGACACACAATTAGGGTTTGTTTTGAACACAGACTCTTGCTTAGGTTTCCCTTTATGGGACAAATGTAGGTCCTTAGGCTGTATCCTTATCAAAGGTAAAGCAGAGTGGTTTTATTGAAGCCAGGCTGATACTGCCTCTATAGGATCTGTCGAAGCTTTAAGTCTTTTTCATCACTTTGCAGAGCAAAACAGGTGTGCTTTCCTCTAAAAGACAC
Source organism: Acanthisitta chloris (assembly GCF_000695815.1). Taxonomy (NCBI): domain Eukaryota; kingdom Metazoa; phylum Chordata; class Aves; order Passeriformes; family Acanthisittidae; genus Acanthisitta; species Acanthisitta chloris. Next base: position 81,843 of record NW_008668626.1, read on the forward strand.
TGTGTTCTCTGTGGAGCTTCAGTGATGAGCAAAGAGAAATCTCTCCATTTAAATAGCTGCAATTTATATTGATGGCAATATGCTGAATTCTATAAGCCATTCCATCTCTCAGAAGGATCTTAATACATCCTTGAGTTTTGGGGCACTGTTTCATCTGGATGTAGTAGATGGATATAGATGTCATGGGGTCTTTAATTTTCACTCTTTAGATTCATTCCCCTTCTTTCTGATTAATTTCTCTATGGGGTGTCTGCCTTTTACATCCTGGCAAATGGAGTGCCAGGGGGAGGGAGACGTAATGTTTTATTAGCAGCCTCTGTTTAATGTAACTGTGCTAGTCCTGTGAACTAAATGTGCTCTCCAATGCAATTCCCCTGAGATGAACAGGCTCAGTGATGCTGGGAGAGTGTAGAAGAACATATATAGGCTATAGAGGAAAGCTTGAAAAGCCAAAATCTTTTGTGTACCGTTTTTAAGTCTGACCCAGAGGTCTTTTCTGTTAAGCTTAGCTTTTTCCTTCTTGTAGAAAAGGAAAGAATGCATAGTATGTATTTGCCACCTGACTGAATGAAAAGCTTGAAGTTAATGTTTGATATGAATTGTACTGCAGCAGCTATGAAATCATAGAATCATAGAATTTGAGGGGTTGGAATGGAGCTTAGAGATCATCCAGTCCCAACCCCTGCCCTGGGCAGGGACACCTCTCACCAGAGCAGGTTGCTCAAGGCTCAGCCAACCTGGCTGTGAACACTGCCAGGGTTGGGGCAGCCACAGCCTCCCTGGGCAACCTGGGCCAGTGTCTCACCACCTTCAGAAGAAAACTTTTTTTCCGAATATCCAACCTAAACATATCAAAAAGAGGGTGGACTCAGCACAGCGCATTAAGAGCCAACACACACTAGGTGTTTTCTCTTAGTAAGCAAGTTTTTGAAGTCTATTGAAGCACAGAACCAAAGGATTTTTGAAGTCAAAGCTAACATCTCTCCATTATGTCTCTACTTTCACATTTAATTCCTTAAGAGATCCATATTGCTGCTTCTGCAGATGGCAGGTCACTGTTTTGCTCCCATTTGTGTGGGGTGAGATGGTGTTATGAGTGCTGAAGCACACAGGAATGAACCTTTATCCTGCAGCTCCTCTCTGCTGAGAGAGGCTAGTTCAGTCTGATCAGAACTGGAGTTGGACTCGATGATCCTCAAGGGTTCCTTCCAACCCTGATGGTTCTCTGATTCTGAGAATTTACACATTTCTGAGAATTTACACGTTTTCCCTGATGCCTAAGCTGCCATGGAGCAGTAGCTGCACAGTCACAAAGGATCACAGGACAGTCTATATGGCACAGATAGCCATGAGCAGTTAAATCATGATGTGAACTTAGAGGGCACTAGCACAAACTTGCCCATGTTCCTGGGGCTCCTGAACTGCCTTGAAAGGAAAGGTGGAATAAGCTGCTTTGTGTACCTGTGCTGGGGGTGGTGTGTAACCTCCTTGGATTAACCTGTGCTTTAGCTCCTATTGTCTGAGACTGAGCAGTTGGCAATTAAGAGAGGAATTATTTTCCCTTCTTTCCTATGAAAAAAGCCAACTTCTCTGCACAAGCAGTACTTGCTTGTGCTGTGTGTGGCTGGGTTACTTTGGCTCTTTCTCTATTTATCTAACATGTCTTACTCCTGTTTAATTAGTTTCACCCACTTGTACTGAGGATGAACCTGGAGATATTTGGAATCATGCCAGCCACAAAACAAAAGGTGTATGGGAAAGAAGTGATTTCACATCTCCCAAGTATCAATCTGGTGCTTAGCTATTAAGCTGCCTTTCTTTTCATTGCTCTAAAAGAACACTTTGAATCTGCCACAGACTATTTAAGGGATCTGAGGGCAAAGACACTTAGTTTCTCAATCTCTCTTTACTTCTGCAGTGGCACAGTAACTGCAACCAACTGGAATATTATGAAGCTTATGGTGATTAATAAGCCTCCTTGAGAAACCTGGATGCAATATGGCATGGAATGATGTAACTGGGATCTTTACTGATCAAAAAGTGATTGCTCTTTATGTGTAACTAGACTCTGAATTTTTGTATCCAGTACCAGCAGAGTTCATTGTCCAGAGACCTTCTTGCTTCATGAACCAACAATCTGAATGCTATATTAACAACCCAAATTTATATCAGCTAGAAGAACAGTCAAGGACTTAACACATCCTTAGTCTCATGCAAAGAAGTGTTTTTAAAAGAAAGTAGTAATCTAGTAAGAACTAGGGGCTTTTCTAGCATCTATTTTAGTTAGAAGAAGGGGAAAGTAATGCACAAAACTGGAGCTTCCAATTGAAATTTAGGTTCTGCATGTGATATTGGATCCAAACTGGTGACCTTTCTATGCATACCTACCTGTTGTGACATGCTCCACTAAAACACCCTGCCCTGCTCCAGCCAGCAATTTCTTGAACACTGACTTCCACTGGTCTCTGCTTTCCCTGCACCACCAGCTGTGATGGTGGTGTGGTCTGTAAGGAAACAACTCACTGATAAGTATGGTCTGATAAGAACTTGCTTCTGATTTATTGTGGGTGTTCCTCCTGGAAAGACAGAGGCAACTTCTGTCCTCTTGATGCTTGACTTCTCATACCTTTAGAGTTGATTTTAAGCAACCAGTGCACCTTCTCCTGGAGCCAAACTGCTGTGCTGTTGTCCTAGGGGAGGAATTAATGGATCTTCTCCAATACCTTTGCCTGTGACAACACATGTGTAGGAAATAATGTGTCCCTGTGATGTTGGTGGTTACTGTGACTGAGGCACAATTCCTCCTGTAGTATGCTGAAGAGTGGCGTAGGGGTATCATCACTAGCCAACTCTGAATTGTGGTCTAAGTGACCAGGTTGTTTTTACCATGCCATGGATTGGTACAAACTGTGGCACAAGTTTGGACAGAAGTCTGGAGTCATAGCTTAGTAACTGTGCTTTGCAATACCACCTCGTGACTCACTGCTCAGGGTGTGCTTGTCTCACATGGGAATGCCCACCCAGTTTGGGGGAATTTGACCCTTAGTTCTTTCACATCCACCCTTAAAACCACAAGGTCATTGTGTCACTGCAGTTCCTAACGGAGTCCCTCCCTGGCTCCTTGTAGGCCCTTCAGATATTGAGAAGCTGCTGTGAGGAATTGTTCTGTGACGGTGACCTCTGCTGCCAACCAGCTCTGAGGCAGCTGAAGACAACAGTGCCACTCAGAGACCACAACCTCAGTCAGTCAGAGTGTGTGGCAACCTTGCTCAAACATAATTAAATAAGAAATTCTACTTAATGATGATGTCACCTAGACCTTCTATGCTACTCATCACCCCACTGGGGCAATTTTCTCTGAAAATCAGAAAATTGAGGCTGGGTAATGGATAAAATAATTTTTTTTAATGTTAAAAACCCCAAATAGACAACAAAACCCACTACCACATCATGTTTGCAGGTCTATGCCCTTTTTCTCCATGCCCAAATTAGTGTTCATAAATGTCTATCATTTAGTAACAAATTAAATCAAATTCCCCTGGCTTGAGAGTGTGTTTCTGATGACAGGCAGAAAGGGCAAAGCTGGTAAACTTGTTTTAAAGGCATGTTCCTAGATCACAAGCCTCTGCAAATGAGTGTTGGGTGCTTAGAGGAGCTTTATGAGCATGCTTTTGTTAAATAGCTGCTCTGATCTTGCTTATTCAGTCTTTAAATTAATGTGTAAAGGATGCCCATAAGCAACCAGCAGCTGAATTGACTGTGATTAGATGGATTATTACTATTACTCAGCCCAACAAGTTGCTATATGTTTTGTGTACTCAAGCAAATTTTGCTGTGCAGGCAAGTGGAATGATACGCACATGGGCTGTCATCAAATCCCTCAAAATATCCCAGGATTAGACAAACAGATTTATGGAGCAGCAGCAGAAAGGAATTGCCTGTGTTTCTAAATTAGAGGCTTTCTGGCATTTACATACACAAATAGCTTCTCTCTTGAAATACTTTTTTCAAGCAAGCATTGACTTGGTTTCTCTTCTTCTCCCCCTGCTAGGAAATAGGAGTCGATTTATCAGAGCATCAAACTGATTAAAAAGACATTATCCACTGTAGGGGCTCATTTAAACAGGTCTGGAGCCTCCACTGGGTTGCAGTGTTTGGTTGAATTCATTTCACACAGGAAAAAATCCAATCTCTTGGCTTTAAAATTCTTTAACTCTTTCTCTTGGGGTGAAGTAACTAGGAAGATGTAAAAGTTCTGAAGCCATGCAAATTGCAGATCCCTGGTGATAAAGTAATCCTGGAGGGGTCTGCAGCCTGTGATGAACAAAAGGCTTTGGAATATGGACCATGAGCCAGGTCCCATAACCTTGTTGACTGATCTGGGCACTGAGCTCACGATCTCCTCAGGAAGGATTGTGTGCTGCTGCTGCTGGGCTGGGCTGGAGGGTTCTCTGACCTGCCTGCTCTAGACAGGCACCCAAAGGATGGGTTTTGGGGTCAGCTGGAAAGTCCATCTTATTTCATAGACTCAAGAATTTTCAGGACTGGAATGGACCTTAGAGATCACCCAGCCCCAACCCCTGCCCTGGGCAGGGACACCTCACCCCAGAGCCGGTTGTATTACATATTAGGGAATCAGACAAGTAAAACTAGGAATATACTGGGAATGAGGTTAGCTGGGAGGCCCTAAGGAACCTCCTGTCCCGTTTCTTTCCAGACCTTGGGGTTAGAATGAAATTTCTGGATCTTATTCTGATATCTGCAAATGGGTTTGAGTAGCTGACCAAGTTGGTTTTTTTTAGGTACTAATTTGTCACTCATTGTCTAGGAGAAGACAGATAATTGATGGCTTTACTGCAGGACTGGGCATGGCCATTTAGCCAAATTCTTATTCCATAACTTCCAGGTGCTCTTTGGGCAAACTCTATAGGGCAGGAAATTCAAGCCAGGAATCAAACAGTTATAACACAAACAGTATTATTTCAATCAAGGGACCTTCTTCTGAAATAAACTATAAAATAGAGCCGAATATTTCTTCTTTAAGCTGTTGTTCAGGAGAGCATTTGATCATTTTAAGGCTCACTGAGTGCACATATGCCTAAGTGTATTATTGACTAGAGGCATATTCTCAGTGAGAGGCAGACACTCATGGACTATGTGCCTTGCTCCACAGGTCTCCTATCTGGTCCAGATTTGTATTTGCTACTACAATGTTATTTTTCATGTTTTTATTGGTGTTGTGTTGCATTTGGGAAGAGAAGGAAATGACTGTAACCTGCACAGCAGCAGTTTCTTTAATCACCCTGAGTCTGGGAGAACGTATTAGTTGATGGCAGTTCCTTGGACAGGTGATAGCTGATGATCAAGAACACATAAATTATGTGAAAGCACAACAGCAACACACTGAAATGCTGTGATATTTTTTAGGTAAGGCTGGATCGCATTGTTATTAAAGTGGCATCTGCTGAAAGAGGAGAGGAGGACATGAGAGTAATGGTGATTTTTGTCCTTTTCTGAACAGCAGTTTACAAAGCATTCTCTGTATTTTTCTGGCCCTGTAAATCCTCTGCAGAATTGTTTGTTTTCACACTGTGCTACACTTGGGAAGCTTCTTGTAGCAAAGGCCTCCCTGGGCTGTTGTGAGCAGCCCCAAAGAAGTGTTTATAATCAAAATAGAGCAGAGAGAGAAATTATGGGAGATGAAAGATATGGAATGACATATCCAGGATGACAGGTCATCTCTACCTCTTCTTCCAGCCATGGGCTCAGGCCTCCCTGCACACACTTCAGTGCCTCCTGCACCAGCTCTTTCCCATCTGTTTCGAGCACACATTCCTCAGCATGCTGCCCAAGTGTGGAAGCAAAGTCTAGGCAAAAGCTTCAGGCTTGTTGGCCCTGAAGAAGGTGTGGCAAGTTGAAAGTGGGACTTTCTTGCTGGAGTTTTTATCCTTTAACACCTTATTGTGGTTTGCCATGTTGATAAAGATACTGAGCTGAAACAAAGACAAGAAATGGCATTTACATAACCTGATGAATATCCACTCAGTGGGTGAAACCTAAGTAGGTCCAATGTCTAAGTTAATCTTCAATCATCTCTTTAAAGCTTGCAGATCAATGTATTTTAACCATATTGCATGCTATCAGTCAGATGTAGAGACCAACTTCCTTTCTAAAAGATTAATTTACTTCATTTGCAAAAAACCATACACTTAATGTGCAGGAATGTTGATTTTTTTGAGAGCTCTTTGAATGTTCATTGAAGTAAGATTTCTATTTATAATTTCTATTTCTATTACATTAGAGTTGATAGAGGGGGAGAAATGAATAGCCATCTGCTAATCAGTTTATTTCCCATAATGAAAACACATCTGCTCTTTCCTAATCTGGAGGGCATAGAGCAGTAACTTTGCAGGGAGCTGGTTACTTGCTGTCCAGGGAAGCTGCTTTCATCTGGCAGAAAGAGCTGTTTGTGGAAGACCTTGATTGTGAAATGCTGTTGCTAAACTTGCCATGACTGTTCTGCCTTAAGTCAATATTAGTAGACATTGCAATGTGCAAAGCCTATAAAACAGGTATCAATTCATATGGCCAAATGTGTAAGGCTTTGTTGCATGTCCCAAGCCTAGTCCTGTTTAAGAATCATGCAATTGCTAGTGAACATAATTTAATAAACTCTACTGTGAAGTAATATGTGGCAGCTAAGAGATGTGATAATGTAAATGTTGTGGTTTTGGAGCATTGGGAAGGCTCCAAGACCCTCAGTTTCTGGGTCTAAGATGAGAAAGATTTTAGGCTAGAAGTCCCCTCTTCCACTGCAGAAAGACTGGACTGCAAACTAGAAGCTGTGTCTGTTGTGCCAGGTGATGTCTGAGCAGTGTGAGGGTAAGCTCTTGCAAATCCTCAGTTATTTCAAGTCCAGTCTGAGGTGAAGGTTGCCTTTTGCTGACCTAGTGGCTTGTAGCATGTTGGTAGCAAAACTGAGAATGTTCTTGGCTCAAAATTGAGTTTGGGATATGGCTTGAAGAGGAAAGTTGCCCTCAACAGACAGGGTGTGTCAGTGATGGATCCTGTACTCAGCTAATCCAATGTTCTCTTAGATATCTCTTAACATCATAGTAGAACAGCTCATATAACTCAAAACCTATCTCTGTGAAGGTGCTGATGAGGGAGATGAAAATATATGTGCTGAAAGTAATTCTTACTGATATCTACCTCAGTTAATGAAGATGGTGTTGAAAAACTTGAGTGTTACTCTCAGACAAATAAAAATGTTAGCTTTAATATACTTGTGGGCTGTGTTAGACTGCCCATCATCCTGCTGGAAGGAGAATTTCCAGTCCAAAAGTACTGGTGTGAGGAGCAGGAAGAAAAAGAAACAAATTTTCTTTGCCAGCATGTTGGTAGAGGGAACAGTTTTTCTTGCCAGCATCCTGGAGTAAGATTTTTTTTTCCTATCTGTACTAACTCGTGTAAAACTACTTCAACATGTAAAACGTGCTTGCTGAACATGGCACTCATGACCCTTTTATTGCTGCTGCTGCTGCTCTCCCCAGGTAGAATCAAGTGAGGAGCTGGCAAGGTATTCCCAGATGAATTAGTCCATGAGTTGTTGGGGTAGACACTGAAAAGCAACAGTAAAACTTAGTCTATATGGAACTGGAGCTTATGAGATTTGTGCTGGTCCAGGGTTGACTTCCAGGCTTGAGCAGATGGAAGGGAATAGAGACCCAGGAGCCCACAGAGAGCTTGGAAAGGGAAGAACCATAGCAGCTGGGAAGGAGGTAACGTGAGACAACTCTCACCATAAAGTTTTGGGTGCAGAAGTTGTTGAATTGTATGTTGTGCTGCTTTGGAATCTTTCTGCTGTGGGAATAAATCAGCCATCTCAGTTTTCTGTTGATTTAACAGGATGACTGTGAGTGTCCCAACAAATAAATGCCTAGGTGGTGAATACTGAGCAGTGAAAAATAAAACCCTTCCAAGCAGACTGGTGCCCTGTTATCTTTCCCCTGGCTGCTCTGGCAGAAAGCAAGTCTGTGGAGCAGGGACAGTAATTCATGTCAGAGTTGGTAGCTTAACACATCAAGCCTGAGTGAGCTGAGCAGTGCCAGTTGGACTGGTCTGCTGTGAGACTATGGATGAGACTTGTCTTTTGACACAAAAAGAGGAAATAACCATCAAATGGGAATAGAAATAGGAAAGCTTGTTTCTGTGTCAAAAGCTTTTGGAGAGTTGCAGCTTTGTGACATGCTTCCTTCCCTGTGTTGTGCTGTGCTGGTGATGTTTCCTACATGGAATCTGCAGTGAGGAAGGAAGGAAACACATTTCTCCCTATGAGCAGAGAGGTGGTCACAGCCACTTATAAAAGAAAGTTTGTAGTTAAGTGGAAAGCTGTGGGCTTGGGAAAATATTTTCCAAGCTATGGCTTTTTACTATTGAGCATCAAAGAAAGTCCTGAGGCCATGGGAGGATATGGGATTGATTAAAGACTTTGTTAGAAGAGGGTAGTGTGTTTTCATGACTTGTGCATGTTTTCATGGAGATGACATGGACTGATCAACAATATGCCATGACCTTAAAATCATAGTGCTTATATAGTTTTTCAAATGTTTGTTTCCTTTCAAAGTAACTTCTCAGTTTCTTCAGCTCCTCTAGAAAAAAGAGTAAACCTCTTCATTCATAGCTAGCATTAGCTGCTTTACATTTGGAAAACTGCAGATGAGTATTTGAAAGTGAATGTGGACCATCCTCTCAAACATGCCAGGGTTTGTTCAGCCTCTCAGCATCAGTGCATATTTATACGTAGCCTCTATTTTAAGTACTACATAAGCAGAAAAATGAGCTTTGTGTCAGTTCATACTGGAACAAAACTGGCTAGGACATCCTGAACTAACGCAATATGACGTACAGTGGTTTGTGCTTTAGCCTGTCTGGACTGGAGTGCTTTCCATTCCTTCTCCTTCAATACCTAATTTTAGACTTCTCTCATGGCTGCCCATGGGGTAACAAATGCAACCATGTCCCTGTCAACTCCCCAGGGGTTTCTCTCCCTTCCCTGTATTTTAGGAAAGAGTTAATGAAGGAGTTGTCACAGAAAAGAGATTCTCTTAAATATTTCTTTGCAGTGAAGCTAAATCAGATTGTCTCCAAAGAGCTCTGAAATTCAGAGACAAACCTGTTAAAGAACCTGAAATGCATGGCTTTTCCCTCTTCCCCTTGGTGAATGAACCAAGTGCTAGATTCACATGCAGTCTAAGTTTGACTGTAGCTTTTGACTTTGGGTACAATTTCAAGGAGGGGAAATTTGGATTAGATGTTAGGCAGAAGTTTTCCCTGTGAGGGTGGTGAGACACTGTCCCAGGTTGCCCAGGGAGGCTGTGGCTGCCCCAACCCTGGCAGTGTTCACAGCCAGGTTGGCTGAGCCTTGAGCAACCTGCTCTGGTGGGAGGTGTCCCTGCCCAGGGCAGGGGTTGGGACTGGGTGATCTCTAAGCTCCATTCCAACCCCTAAAATTCTGTGTTTTGAACTGCTCAGCTGCTGCATGTTGCTGACACTCAATTTGCCTCTGGCCTGTAACATATTGATGCACACGTGTCTGTGTTTCACCATGAAGCTCACAGGCCAAGGACACAGACAGGGTGCAGCAAACCTTTCCATAGAAGGACACACCAGCAAATTTTGCTGAGAAGTAACTCATATAGGTTATATGTGTAGACATGAACTCAAAGTTCTGCATGCAATTCTGGCTCTAGCACATGCTCTTTGTGCATGTGCTTAGTGTATATTTTTGAAGGTTTATTTTGTCCTAATTTTATAGAATCACAGAATCATCAAGGTTGGAGGAGACCTCTAAGATCATCAAGTCCAACCATTAACCTGCCACTACTGGAACCCCTAAACCATATCCTCCAGGGCCAGAACACTGTTTGCAGTCAGCTGGTAGGTGAAGTTTTGGAGGTCTTTGAATTGCAGTTCCAAGAGATTTCATTTCCACACCAATTAAGATGTGGTAATACCTTGAGCTAGTAAAAAGGAACCTTGTAAGGAGAGGAGTGCATCGGTTTAATGTTCATATAGTAATTACCCATTTTGGGGTGACATTTAATAGACTGAAGTTCACTGCTCTTCATTTTATCCTTTTGTGTGGGGATGGCTGGAAAAGAACGTGTACTTAACATTTTGGGATGTGACAAAGGAGGAGAAAATTACACCCCTTGGCTTTGCTCTTTTGATCTTGTATTTTTTACCAAGGTGAAAATGTAGTCTATGTCAGATTCTAGCTACAAAGTACATCCAGGCTATTTTTGGGTAGGGCTTGCAGAGAAATTGGTCATCCAGATAACAAAAGCATTTCTTTCATGGAGAAGTTTTTTTTTGGCATCTGTCAATCCTTTCTTTGAACACTTGTGGTTACCCAGACTATGCAGTTACTTTGCAGCAGTAACTCAGCTGAATTTGGTGATATTGGAAATGGAATGGAGATATTAAATCTATGCTAAATCAAATTATACCTGACTGTCAATTTAATCTCAGGCAAATTAAAGGATTTGTGACTTGTTATATTTTACCATTTCATATGAAAGAAATATCAACACAGAAACAAAGAATAATCAGAGTTGGAAGGGACCTTTGAGGATCATCCAGTCCAACTCCTGCCCTGCACAGACATCCCTGACAATCACACCCTGTGCCTGAGAGCATTGGCCAAACACCTCTGGAGCTCTGTCAGCCTTGGGGCTGTGACACTGCCCTGGGGAGCTGTTCAGTGCCCAAACACCTCTTGGGGGAAGAAGAACCATTTGCTAATCTCCAGCCTAACCCTCCCCTGACACAACTTCAGCCCATTCCCTGGGTCCTGTCCCTGG
>NW_008668626.1:92790-94820 GCF_000695815.1 Acanthisitta chloris
TATCCAGCCATGAGCTCTGTCCTCAGTCTCCTCTTCTCCAGCTGAACAGCCCAAGTGCCTCAGCCACTCCTCATGTGGCTTCCCCTCAAGGTACTTCACCATCTTCATTGCCTCCAATAACTCAATATATTTGTCACATTGAGGTGCCCAAACTGCTCATACTGTTCCAGGTGAGGCTGCCCCAGCACAGAGCAGAGCAGGACAATCCCCTCCCTCTCTCTCTGGCCATGCCTTGCCTGATGCCCCAGGACACGATGTCCCTCCTGCTGTCAGGGCACACTGGGACTCAGATCCAACTTGCCATGGACCTGGACCCCCAGGGTCATTTCCAGAACTGCTCTCCAGCCTCTCATTCCCCAGACAGTGTTGTATAATCTCCTACAGAACATATTTTCTGAACTAACCATAACAGCAGTGCCAGTTGCTGAAATGAAGCACCAGAATCTTTCTAGTGTAAATCTATCAGCCAGAGAACTTCCTTTAGTTTTCACCAGCTTGAGCATGTATCTCAAAGTTCTGACAGATTTTTGTCTGGAAAAAATAATAAAAAAGCCAATAGCAGTGGCTGCAGCTTGAAGCAGTCTGCAAACAAGTCTTTATGTAAAGCTGTATTAAGTGGACTAATTTGCTTTAAAAAACCATCAAATCATCTGGAAATCCAATCAAATTAGCTAAAACTGTCAAATTTGGATTGTTTTTGGGGATTTCATCTACACTGAAAGATTTTTTCCAATTTGTCTGAAACTGGAGCTAGTGGTTTAAAATTGAACAGAAATAACAAATAACAAAGAAACTTCTCAGGGTTACATCTAAATTTAAGTGGAAGACTTTGCTTTGGAAACATAAGTAATTTTAAAACTTATTCTTACTCTAATATTATAAGATAGTTTGCTTAGAGTTGATTTGAGGTTTTTCCTTGATTTCTTTCCTTATGAAATGAGAATCGGTTGCTCACTGCATTCAATACTTCTGTCACAGTGAGATTCAGAAGCAATTTCTCTCAGACTCAGAAATGCCCCTATTAACTGAAGGGCAGTAGTGTAATACGAAGGAGGGATATTAATTGTTTGTTGAAGAGAAATGTGGCACATTTTCATCTCTAAACAAACTACTGTACCAAAAGGGGATGATCAGAGTCTTTTCCTCTCCCTCAGAAGTGGAATTTCTGTTATTAGAATGTTTCTTCAGAGAGTCAGAAATCAGAGGTCACAAAGGAAGAAGGCAGGGTTTATTTATTTCCACCCTGGTGCTCTAATTAAAGGGTCAGAAGCAACTGGAGAGTCCCAGCTCCCTCTGGTTCTCAGTGAGCCTCTACAATTTATTCTGGAACAGGTGGAGAGAAGAGAGGATAAACCAGACATGTCCTTCTGGCTGCTGCTCTTTAAAAGTCTTTGATCACTATCTGCTTGATTTTTGTCTGCTTTGCAAGAGGAAGGGGAAGTGCCCAGGTAAATTAAACGCATTTAAATAACCCTACATCTGATGTAGAGAGAAGGACAGGAAGGAGTGGTGCTGCCACTGGGAGTTGGAGAAAAGACCAGGCAGCAGTTTGAGTTCATAATTGTCTGCCTACTGTTGTTTTAATGTCTTTAACATTATTCAAATGTATGTGTGCTTTTAAATTTCTTTGTTCTCATTTTTCTATGTAAAAAATGTGCTGGAGAAATGAACTCAGCAGATGCTGAAGCCAGGGAGTATAATTGCAGCTGCCCCCTGGGCTCTGCTAAGGGGTGGCTGAATCTCAGGAGCCAAAGGGAGTGTTTATAGACTAGAAGGTGGTTCATGCTCTCTACTAATGCATTTGGCCCAGGATGTCATGGTCTTAGGTCTGTAATGACACACTGCAGGAGTCCTGGGGCTGTTCTCATGTTCAGCAGAATCATATCTCCCCTTCTTTCATTGCACTGAGTCCTTGCAGTTTGTGGCTTACGATAGAGGCTGTGCCAATGTGTTTCTATATGTATATGAACATCTTTATATACACATAAGCATGACTAACCCTGCGGTAGGTAATTGATTTCCCTCATTCC
>NW_008668626.1:94845-98947 GCF_000695815.1 Acanthisitta chloris
GTAAGGACTGAGGCTGAGGGCCTAGAGATTCCTGAAACAATTATACTGGAGATTCAGATTAGATGTTAGGACTAACTAACATTTTTTCCTCTTAGGGTGTTCAGGCACTGGGATATTGCCCAGGGAGGTGATGGAATCACCATCCCTGGAGGTGTTTCAGAGGTGTCTGGATGTGGCACTGGAGGATCTGGTTTAGGGTTTAGGGGTTCCAGCAGTGACAGGTTAATGGTTGAACTTGGTGATCTTAGAGGTCTCCTCCAGCCTTGATGGTTGTATGATTCTATACTGCCATGGTTAAATCTAAATTGTGCATGTGTTGAGGTTAGGGAAGAAGCAAGATTCCTCTCACTTGGTTAATAGTGATGATTACTTCCTGGCTGCCAAGTCTGGATATTTGTTTTGTACTTGCCATATGCACTTGAGTGAATTGCCTGAAATGAAGACTAGAGAAGGAGTTAATTCTTGAAGATTTGCTTCCTAATTCCATCTTCAGAGCATCAGGTGAAAACATAGTTTGTTGACTGCAGGGCTGGTACCATGGGCTGTGTTTTCAGTGGAGTTGGCTCTCTTGCTCTCACAAGGAAGCACTGGTGTTTGCAGTTTTTCAGCTTTCAGCTTGGCTCTTAATATTTGATGTTAATCTTAAAGCCCTGTCAAACTTATTACAAGCTACTGTCTGAGGTTCTTAGTGTAGCTCTTTGGTGTGAAGTGTGAAAAAGTGGTTCAATCACTCTAATAACATCTTCAAACTCATGTGTACTATGAGGCGCTTCAAACTACTTCCTGATTGTTGGAAACATGACTCATAGGGTTCGTTTTTCTTTTCCACTGCTGCAAGCCCTAAACCCTAAACCAGATCCTCCAGTGCCAGGTCCAGATGCCTCTTGAACACTTCCAGAGAGGGTGACTCCACCACCTCCCTGGGCAATATCCCAGTGCCTCAACACCCTCACAGGGAAAACATTTCTCCTAATATAGAATCTAAGTCTCAATCTGTGTATCTAATCTGATTTTCCAGAAGATATTAGGAAAATTTATTTTATTCTGTTCTAGAAGAACCATTTTAGACAGAATCACTCAGGGCTATAGCGAGTGCAGTACCATGAAAGCAAACAGTGCAGTGAGTCCATGGCCAGGCAGCTGATGTAGGTTTTGTATCATCTCATCCGCTATGTTAATTTGATTGGAACTTCTAAAATCTGTCCCAAACAGCAGTGCTGGCAACCACAACCTTTGCATGCAACGTGGGGGAACATGTGCTGTTGTAAGGGGCATGTTACAGAAGGGTAAATGGAAGTTCTTTCATAAGCAGTTTCTCTAAACCTTGTTAAATGCTGATGTTCCATCCTTTTAATCACATCAAGCTGGCATTTATGGCTGTGTGCAATCAAGAAAGATTTTATAACACCTTTTATCCCCTGACATGTGGCAAGGGAAAATATCAGCCTGTCTTTATTCACATGCTTCATCTCAGTTTGTCCACTTTTCCCCCTCACATAGGTTCTCATTTCTTGTGTCGTTTCTTTGGGCATCCACCTTGCCTGGCTGAAGTGAACACCTCCTGAAGTGAAGCTAATCATATGTTGTTAGGTGATGAGACTGATCTACTGGTCTGTGCATAATGAAACAACTGTGCCTGCATGGTAATGGCATATTGAGCTGAGTGGTCTTGCTTGTTTTGTTGTGCTTCTGCTGTTGCCTGTAGTTTCAGGATGCTATTACAGGATACATCAGCCAGTACATGAGTCATGCCTGTTCCCAGGCCCCATCCCTGCTGCAGCCTCTCTGTTGGGCTGGGCTGACAAGTTGCAGTGCTTTGTGCATGATTAGTTACTCTAAATACTTCTAAATCCTATTTAGCTTCTATTATAGAATGGTCTTTGCTCAATTTGTTGCTGCCCCTTAGCTGTACACCTTGATCATCTCCTCTTTGTTTATGATCTTAGAATCTTCCTGGTTGGAAGAGACCTCAAAGGTCATCAAGTCCAACTCTACTGTGGTTACTAGACCATGGCACTAAGTGCCACATCCAGTCTCATCATGAAAACCTCCAAGGATCTTTGCAAATGATCGGCTATAACTCCACTAAAATGCTCAAGACCTGGTGCTGTTTGTACTCATGGATTTGCAAGCTGAAAAATGAAATGGTGCCTCTTGATCTTTGGGCCAGTAGAGAGTTTAAATGTCACAGAGGTTCACTCTTTAAGGGCAAAGTTGGTCTACTACCGACTGCACTTATCCAGTGCTGGTTGTGAACGAACGGTTACCAGGTCTGTTGAAGAATGAAATGCAAAGGAAAAGGAGACTAATTAGAAGCACAACAGGTAAAACGGGATCTTAGTAACTTGAAGGGAAGGCTTTAATCTTAGCTGCAGGATGCTTTTGTTCCTTATGGGGTAAGGATGAAGTTGAAGTTGCTGGGACTCAAAGTAGCAGGTTTAATTTTCCCTAATTTCATGTTGATGCATTAGAAAATGTCCATTGCCACTTGCTCTTCACATGAGTAAGTAAAAGAATGTCTATAAATCTTTATTTTACTCTAAACCCAGCATTTATTTTACTCACATTTAGGAATATATAAAAAACATAGGTACTCTAGATCTTCAATAACATCCCAGTTTTGTCTTTACCAGATTGGCTGAAGAGTTAATTATTTGCTTTTCAGTCTTGGGTAGGAAAATGCCTGAAATTTCAGCAGTTGTTGCCACACATTCTCCTCATTGCTGCTTTCAATTTTTTCCCCACCCAACCTGTAGCTGTGCCTGGAATTGCCATGGCCCAGATGTAGGACCTTGCACTTCATTCTGTTAAACTCCATGAGGTTTGCATTGTTCCACCTCTAGAGCTTGTGAAGGTCCCTCTGGATGTCCCATCCCTTTCCTCCAGCTGTGGCTGCCCCACACACTTGGTGTGGTCAGTGAACTTGCTATATCATGTGAACACTCTTGATTAGTTTTATATTTAACTCTTCTTTCTGGACCTTGAAGAACTACTCCTGAGATCTGCAGATTCCCACACTGGGGAAAATCATCTCTGCTTTGTCAAGGATTTTTTTTAAATGAGAGGCTTCTGATTGCAGCTCACATCCTTCTATTTGGCCTTCAAATTACACAATGCTGTTTTGCTTTCTTAGGGCGTGAATTCTTTTCTGTTTATTCTTGCACAAAAGGAAGAGAATGTAGTATAAAAATATAGTCAGTTCCTCATCTGGCAGAAATCAGCAGAGTTCCACTGGTTGCCCTAATTTAAAGCCAAATTTGATCAAATAATTTCAAATAGGGTCACAGAATGAATTAAGCTGATACAAAAAATCCTTAGGTGCCTAAACCCCAAGTCTAATTTTCCAGTAGAAGGGCATCAGCTGCTACCTTGTGCGTTCCCAGCCTCATATTGGCTGCTGATGGCTCAGTAACTGGTATTGGCTGTGAAGCAGAGACCTGGCTGCTCCTTTGGCCAGTGGAGAAGAAATGTTGGCTCCTGGCTGTCATGAAAGAGCAGAGCTATAAACCAAGGAAATAATAAAACAAGATCATTAGGTTAGGGTCACAAAAATACTGTAAATAGGAGCATATTGGCCTTTCTGCTGCTTTTCAAGTGCTCTGTATGTTGGCTAGCCAATTTCCTGGTTGTCTGCATTGCTTTAGCTCTTTGGCTGTCTAAAGGTGATATATAAGGGGGGGGGAAATAAACTGCTGGTGACCTTTTGTGTAAACTAAGGCTTGAAACAACTGTTTTCTTGAAAATGTTTGCTTTCAGACCTTTATCTTATTTTGGCAATGAAATCTGTTCTACTAGCTCTCACCCCTAGAGGTCTTGGTAGTTTGACACTTAGACTTTCTTACCCCTCACCCTGGGACACTCAGCACCTCTCAGTGCTTACACATGATCTTGTGCTCAAAGCCATTGGTGACAGAACTCCTGCTGAGTCCATGTCTCCCAGCTGCTTAAGGGCTTTGGAAAAACCTTAGTCTTTGCTCTCGTGAGTCCCCACCTGGAATACTGCACACAGTTCTGGTGCCCTCAATGTAAGAAGGACATGGAACTGTTGAAGCAAGTCCAGAGGGGGCCACAAAGTTGCTAAGAGCACTGGAGCATCTCCCCT
>NW_008668626.1:99008-105950 GCF_000695815.1 Acanthisitta chloris
ACTTTTCACTATCTGAAGGGCCTACAAGGAGCCAGAGAGGGACTCTGTGTTAGGAACTGCAGTGATAGGACAAGGGGTAATGGGTTTGGTTCAGAGGAGGGGAAGTCTAGGTTGGATGTGAGAAAAAAGTTTTCCCTGTGAGGGTGGTGAGACACTGTCCCAGGTTGCCCAGGGAGGCTGTGGCTGCCCCAACCCTGGCAGTGTTCACAGCCAGGTTGGCTGAGCCTTGAGCAACCTGCTCTGGTGGGAGGTGTCCCTGCCCAGGGCAGGGGTTGGGGCTGGATAATCTCTAAGAGGAGGGGAAGTCTAGGTTGGATGTGAGAAAAAAGTTTTCCCTGTGAGGGTGGTGAGACACTGTCCCAGGTTGCCCAGGGAGGCTGTGGCTGCCCCAACCCTGGCAGTGTTCACAGCCAGGTTGGCTGAGCCTTGAGCAACCTGCTCTGGTGGGAGGTGTCCCTGCCCAGGGCAGGGGTTGGGGCTGGATAATCTCTAAGGTCCATTCCAACCCCCAAAATTCTGTGATTCTATGGTAGAACATAGGATAGCACAGGAGAATTGCAGTTACCAGTATTTGTAATAACCTCTTTAGTCTGGGATTTTCAACCCATCTTTTTGTACAGTTTCTGCTTCATCTGAGAATTACAGGTGCTTCAGCAAAGCAAATATCAAAGAGTAGTGCACCCTGTTAGCAGCTGCTCTGCCAGGAAATGTGAGCGATTGCCAGGAGTGATGCACAGCCACGACTTGGTGTTCGCATGGGAGATTTTTGCTTCACAGGGGTGAGCTGGCTTGGCTTTTGTAAAACCCTAAGCAGCTGGGAGATGTGGACTCAGCAGGAGTTCTGTTACCAATGGCTTTGAGCACGAGGTCATGTGTAAGCACTGAGAGGTGCTGAGTGTCCCAGGGTGAGGGGCAAGAAAGACTGAGTGTCAAACTGCAAGTCTGGCCCATGTCTATGTGTCTTGTGGCTGTGAATTGAACCAGAATGTGTAGGGCTTTACTGCTGAGTCTGACATGAATTATTTTGTACTGTAGGAAGGATTTATTTCAAGCCTAAGCTTGAAAATGTGTTGTATTACTATCCTTTCTCTACCCCAAAGTTCATTTTCATGGATCTCATGTTTGCTCTTGTGGACTCTTTCTGAGCTTTTACAAGCTAGTTTTTTGTGTTTTTTTGTGGGAATAGAAGATGCAAATACCAGGAAAATGATGGGAGATTACAGACACTTGTAACACTTATAAGTATTTGAGAAGTTTGGCCAGAAAAACTAAGTTGCTTTTGAGCTTTGTGCTCAACACCAGGCAGTCCCTATCCTGTTGTGGTGGAGAGAAAGGTAAAAAACTAGAGAATGTGACTCAAGGAACATGCTGTGTGTAAACTCAGTAGCCTTTTATTGGGGCACAATAGCTTTACCAGCCATGAGATGCTCTTTTGCTGATTCCCACCTAGGAATGTCCACCTGTGAGCAATTCCACCAGGTCTGTGGCCTAACAGATGGTCCTAACTAATGAAAAGAGTCGTTTTAATTAGTCCATCTAAAGACATTTATCCACACTGGTGGGCTCTCCCAATAAAGTTTCAGTGACTAGGATCTATGTTGCTGGCTTCCAGCAGTCACCATCTGTTTGGTGGCAGAAACTGGCTGTGGTATCACTGCATGTATTTCCCACTCCAGTGGGCTGGAAACAGGTTTAAAGCATGGGGAAGGAGGGGGGAAAGGTCTCCTGGTTACTGCCTACAGCAGTTTGAAAGATGTGGTATCCCTGCTTCCAGACCTAGGATTACAACAGCTTATCCTGCTATCTCTAGCAGCAGTTTGGGAAAGCAGCTTTCTAAATCATGCTCATTTCCTCTGGCAGCAGCTTTTTAATATTTGAGAAGACCTTCAGAGTATTTGCTAAGGTTCTTTCTTAGGCTGTGGGCCTGTTTCTTAATTGAATATAGAAAATCCCCTGATTTTTAATGACTAACGTTAGAAAATAATCTAAAATAATTAGAATTAGCAATGTCATGCCAGTAATGCTTATTCTGGGAGTAGAGGAGTTTGCGTGCTAAAGGAACCTCCCTGGCTGCATGTGAGAGGGAATCACTTAATGGCAACATTCAATTAAAAATTAGGAGGGGATGGGAGGGAGTTGGAGCTGTACAATAGGAGATTTGCAAGGCTTTATTGCCCATGACTTGTTTATTTGTGTCCTCTGCATATCGACAAACTAGTTTAGTTAAGGGGATAATTAAACCAGGGGGAAATTACAAAATGTCCTGGAGAAGAAACACAGGCTAGTGATGAGATAGGGATTGTGGGAATTCAGCATCCTTTAGGAGAATTCTGATGCTGTGTTGTTTGCATATTCAACCTACTTACAGCTGTTGCTTTCTCCTAGATCCTCTCCACTCCCAAACTCTACACAAATGATTTTTCTTCAAGCTTTAATTTTCAGGTCTGTTTTTAATGAAAGCTCTTTGCTGGGAAAGGATAATAGAAATAAAGACTTCCTCATAAGGTTTGATCAGACAAAGGCAGAAGTCTGAACTGCTGAGAAACCTTCCAAATCATTGTGTCTGTTGCCTTCATCCTCCAAGTAAATAAAGGTATATTCCATTTATTTTCTGATTCCTGATTTGTTTTCATGTACTTAAGCTTTTGCTGAAATGCTTTTGCTATGTAAAAACTGAGGCATTAATGCTAATAACATTCCTCTAGGAGGTATTACTTCCAAAATAATCATTTAAATCATGAAGCATACTAAAATAACAAGATTTGACAGCCTTGTCATAACAGTCAAAGGCAAAGATTTGGTAGCCCATTTTGGATTAGTCCATTTGTTTTGATATCCCCTCCCATTCCTGTGTTAATGTGATCAGGTTTTCCTTGTTAAATTACCCGCCATTCTCAAATGGCCTGAAGGGCAGCCTGGAGGTCACAGTCACTCCAGCTGTCAGGATGACTTGGGGAACTCCTCCTCCTTCAAACTACATTTACCTGTTGTGTTGTGGATTTTGTGCCATTTTGTTGACACAGAGAAACTGACTTTTGGCAGATAAATGTGCCTGACTTTTTGTCAGAAGGACCCAGAGTTTTCTTCCTCAGAGACAAATTGGTTTAAGAGACAACCTCATACCAGGATGTGTGCAAACCTCTTTACAAATGTGGCTCCCACTCTCAAAACCCTCCAGCCTGAAAGATGGTGATTCTACTGAAACCCTTGTTGATGTTATGCCCAAGTTGTAATTTTTTTGTTGCTACTTGGTCATGCGCCAAGATCCTGCTGATTGTCAAACATGGAACCAGGGTGTCCTTGCCTCACTATAGTGTGAGAGAATTTTAGGGGTTGGAATGGACCAAAAATGGGTTTTAGATCAGTTTTCTGTTTAAAGTATACCTGTTTGAGGCCATATTCATCTGGACGAAACATTTAATCTGGAAGGTTTTTCCCCAGCTCAAGATTAAATTTTGGGAGAAAGGAAGCAAAGTGGTGCTGGGTTTCTATTTTAGCCCTTAGCATGATATGAAGGACATTAATCTGGGTGATGTTGTAAAAAATTCTCCTGTTAATTAGATAGACTAAGGTTTTCCCATATGAGTGTCTTTACAAGACTTATTGTCTGGTCTGAGATAGGTATCTCTGTGTCTGGTTTTAATAAACATATCAAACCATGTCAGTTTTATCTCATTGTGAAACAGCAAAAAAAAAAAAGGGGCAATTAAAGCTCAGGATTTTTCATGGCATGGGAAAACTGATTCACATCCAGTTCCACTTCAGGCAGACTAGACAGCACACAGAGTTAATGTTATGAGATGGAAAAAAAATGATAAAAAGGGTTGGTAACTGGATAGTAAACTGGAATGAAGAGTGGATTTTGTAAAGAGCAAGATCTCGGATTTGGGAAAGAAACAGTTGTGGTGGGAGATGTTCACAAAAGAGGAAAAATGAGGTGAAAATGGACATGAGGGAGATGGAAGTTTGCTGAGGAAGTGGTGGACTGAAAATTAGGAAGCCAAGAAAGACTTGTGTGATGAGAGAAGTAATGAAAAGTGAGTGGCAGGTGAGGACTGATTTCAACAAGATCCTATGGGAAGGGGGGTGTGAGGGCAGGAGGTGTACAGCACAAGAGATCTCTGTTTTGAAATCCTGTGGGTCCAAAGACTTGATCCAGGTGTCATGATAGTCTGAGTTTTCAGCTAGACTTGGTCTCAAGCCTTTGAGCTTCTGAGGTTTCATCTAGAACAGATAGTATTTATTATTATTTTGTGAGAGGCAATGCAGTTAGACCTACCATCAGTTACTTTTTATCGTATTGAAGTGGTTAATATTGTTGCTGTTGTACCACATCATTACATTTATTGTATCATATGTCCTTGCTGGGGTGTCTATCTTATATGTGCATCCTTGACTTTCCTAGATAACCTTTGCTGCTTCAAATGTACAGACCATGAGTTCAAGTGAAGTTGCTGCTTTCTTTCCTGAGCAGATTTATACTCTAGACTAAGTGAAAACAAGGTATGGTTTGGACTGGTCTCTCAGACTTGAAGCTCCCTTTGCAAAATTCCCTGCTGAGAAGAGAGTTTGTTCCTAAGCCTTGTAAAAGGCAAATCTTGTGGTGTTAAAGCAGAGTCTCATTTTAATGCTGATAGTAACTGACAGCCTGTGAGGATTTTGTTTATCCAAAGGACAAGTGTAGCAACAACCCTGACCTTCACTCATACTCCCTCTGATATATTGGAATAAGCTGCATAGAATCATAGAATTTAAGGGTTGGGATGGAGCTTAGAGATGATCCAGCCCCAACCCCTGCCCTGGGCAGGGACACCTCCCACCAGAGCAGGTTGCTCAAGGCTCAGCCAACCTGGCTGTGAACACTGCCAGGGTTGGGGCAGCCACAGCCTCCCTGGGCAACCTGGGACAGGGTCTCACCACCCACACAGGGAAAACGTCTGCCTAAGATCTAACCTAAATTTCCCTTCCTTCAATTTGAATCTGTTACCCCTTGTCCTGTCCCTGCAGCTCCTAACACAGAGTCCCTCTCTGAGGGGGAGAGGAGCACACAACTTTCTCAACAGATCTTTACAAGAGGAGCAGCAGTGCATACTTGTTCAAGTTCTTAGGATATCAGGCAAGGATTTAACTCTGTTCATTTAACTCCTTCAAATAGGAGAAGATATAATCTCTGCTGATTTTAGCTGCTCAAGTTACAGGCATTTATGTTGTGATATCTGAGCAATTACTCTTACTAATGAAGGTTCCTGAATTTTCTTCTGAGTTTCACCAAAGTCCTGTCACGCTCAAGTACCCAAGTCTCTGCTTTGCAAAGAGCAGATTCTGGGTCAGATAAGAGAAACTGATCTTGGTCAGAGAACACATTCTGACATTTAAAAGCTTCTTTTGCTTTACAACAGAGTGAAATGTGTCTTTTTCTTGTGTGATCTGAAGTTGGATTGAAGCTTCAGTTTCCAGAAGAGCCTTCCCTTCACTCTGAGACTCTGAAAATAAGTGAAAATGTCATTGTGGGCCTTGCCAATTCTGCTATCAAAAATGTCCTTAAAATCAGTAACATTCCATGGAACATCTTCTGACAGAAATTGCATGGTCAGAGCTTCCCTGAGCAGAGCCATTCATTGCTATTCCAGGCTGTGGACTTCATATTTTTTTAGACTTTTTGTGGTTTGAAGTTTGCCAAATGATTAAGTTCCTCTCTGAAGGAGCATAAATCAGCAATACACAGAACAAAGAGGAGGGAATGAGAATCAAAATGGGTTGCTGAGAGCAATGGAAATAAAACCCCCATCATAATTACAATCCAAAGTGAAAACCAATGCAAGGTTGTATTTTGCTCTTTTATTTTGCTGTCTTCATCTGGGTTACCTTTGCCTTTTCTTTCATGCACATTGTCTGAGTTTTAGTCACAAAGCAGGAACAAGAGAAGTTAATTTTAGCTTTTGTGAGTTATGGTTGTGCTTCTCATTTTCCTGCAGATGCTCGGCACAGCAAGACAGGCTTGTTGGGTCTGTTGCTCACTGCCCACAGAACATTACTAACATGCAGCTGTGCAGAAACATCTGGACAGCTTGACTTGAAAGCACTTGGACTGTGTGCGTGTGATTTTTTTTTTCCCCCTTCTAGCCACATAGGCATGATGTGTAGTGCATTCCATGGGCCACTGCTTCTCTGGTTTGAGCAACAGAGGACTTTGATGTTGTCTTGTTTCTGTCTTTTTTTCCTCTCTCTGCTGCAATTTATATATATTTTTTTTAAATACTTCTTGCCTTTTCCTGTAAGGATGGAGCACACATGAGCTTTATTTCTGGCATGGAGGAGTGGGGGGAGAAATGGGGAGCTGCTTGTTCTCAGCTCAGCCATTGGGCTGGTGTAGGCTCAGGCCATTGATGGTATAGTGAAATGGTGCACTGGAAGTTAAATACATCCAGTTACTTGGAGAAATGTCAAGCACTTCCTTGATTTTTACACTGCTGACTTCTTTAAATACCCCCTTCTAGCCCTAGGTCTGCCCCAGCTTCCCCAACCTCACCTTTTCCTAGTCTTAGCATTATTTCTGTCTTTCTAGGAAAGTGGATCTGTATGTGTTGACCTTGTTGGAGCTGATTTGGATGCTGCATTCAGAATTCTGGGGGCTGATAGAGTGTTTTGGACTGATTGCTTGGAGTACTGGATGAAAATGGTCCTCCATGAGCTTCGCAACATTTTGCTTTGAGGGGCTTCTTGGCATTAGGATAGACACAGTTATGTTTGTTCTTTCAGAAGATATGCCAGAAACATATTTTTATTTCTACTTCAATGAAAAGCAATTTGACTGTGGGAGTTGTGGTTAATGGAGTTCAATTTAGTTGGGGCCAGTCACTAGTGGTGTTCTCCAGAGCTCAGCATTGAGGACAGTCCTATTTAACATCTTTATTCATGATCTGGATGTGGGGATTGAGTGCA
>NW_008668627.1:0-8382 GCF_000695815.1 Acanthisitta chloris
ATTCTATGATTCTATGATATTTGAAGTTAGCTTTGAAGATTTGCCCGTATTGTAACTCATACACTTAAGATTTTAAACCTCAATTTGATTGATTACTCATTCATTACTCAGTGTCTCCTCCTGATTTCTGGCAGGTAGCAATTTCTGAGTTCTGGGTGATTTGTGATTTTGAAAGCTAACCAGGGGAAATAGTGGGAGGATGAGGGGAAGTCTCATCTTGAATTGCTGATGTAGAAGTTCACACTTACAGAATAATTTCCACATTGTATTGATGTTTTTCTAAAATTTAAAGGACATTGGTGTTTTTTTCTCCTCATACTAAGAAGGATATTTTTTAAAAGTTCTATTCAAATGTAGTTACCTTTTCCTGACTCTCCTAATTTATAATTGTATTGTAACAAGTTAGAAGTTGCAAGTCCCCTCTGCATTGCAAATTTCCTCCGACCAAGACCAATTTTTTCTGGCCATCTCTACTCTAGAGATCACGGTGAATTTTAACAAATTTCAAAGAAGGTTTGGAGGGGATTTCATATACTATTTAATATTTGAAATCACATTTTGTTTTAAATAATGATCCAATGTTTCTATTTTGAAATAGAAGCGGAAATAAAGTTCAGAGACATACAAGTCTTAAAGTGCTTGAGTAAAATGTTTGTGCTTTTGCAAGCTATTGTAAACAGTTGCAGAGCATGAAAGACAAATCTGTCTGTGTCCTGTTGTTCTTGGAGCAGTAGTGTCTAAAGGGCAAGCTGACATGCTGGAAAGCATTTCCCATGATAAGGTTGGAGACTGTGAGTGATGTGAGGAATTATTTTTAAACTTAAAAGTTACAGGCTGGGCTTCATTAACAGATCATGTGAGAAAAGGTTAAACAAAAGCTGCTTACAGAAGAGGAGAGAGGCAATTGAAACAATCAAATAAGAGTTTAAAGTTTGTTTTCCTGAGAATCAGGTAAGAGGAAAATGAGCACATGTGCTTCTGGGGTAAGAGCAGTGGTGACTCACAACTGCTATTATTCCTGCTTTGCAAACAGAAAGTCTGAGGCAAAAAGAAGCAGTACCATGCTGTTGTGGCAACTGAAATCAAATGATTGACCTACACAGAGATCACTCTAGGCTCTTCAATATTGAAATTAGCCTTGGTAAACCATAATGAATCTTTTTTTTTTTCTTCCCCATTTCTGCTAATCAGTATAAATGTTAGGGTTACCTAGTTTGGTGATACAAATCAGGTGTTGCCTTGCCTGTCTCTGAAATTTGGTTGAAGCATTCTCAGCCCATTGAACACCAAAATGCTGGTAATTGCTGTCAAATTTGCATAATAATTTCAAATATTTTGGTAACTGCTTAACCACTGTGACAGACATACACTACCACAGAACTTTTATAGGACCATTCTGGCCACCAAGGACCTGCTTGATTTGAAGCTTCTTGCTATCAGTAGAGCAGAGTTTCTTTTGATCTCTCCCTCTTTGATCACCCTCAGCCTGTGAGGCATGCTAAACATAGGCCCCAAGCTTCAGGACAGCACTGCAGAAGGCAAATGCACTGGTACCTCATGGATCACTGAAAGTGCGTGGAGCGAGAGGACATTCATCTGGATGTTAGATGAAGCTGGTTTAGTTAGTGGCCAGCAAGAAACAAAGTGTTTTAGGAAACTATTTCACATCACAGCAGCATCTTGATGTATCCATGACAAGGCCATGCATAGTGCAGCAGCTGCAGAGTTGCTTCTCTGACTTGTCTCATGAGCAGCTGTATATAAGCTTATGCAATTTCCCCTTGCTCCATATGGAACCATCCACGAGGATTTCACTAGAACTTGCCCTTGGGCTTGCAGAAGAGCACAGTGAGTAACTGACACAACATTCATACAATCACTTCTCCTCCTTATCACCAAAGTCTTCCTCTGCTCTTATAGCAGGATATTTATTGGTGTGTGGCCATGCAGTACTAGAAAGTTGGGCTGGCGTGGGGTGATTACATGGTGCCTACGGTAGTATACGACTCTGCTGGACTGTGGCCCAGCTGCCTAATATTTGGGCCTGCTCAAGCCAAGTCTCACCATTCACATGTCAGTGTCCTTTACTTGCAGATTCCTCCCTTTCTGAGCTCCATCGCTGGAAGTCAGACGTGAGTATTAGCCAAGTAAGCTATTTTACACACTGGCTTGCAATCAACTCATTGCCTACAATATCCATGATTTAATGCAAAAATTTGGCCTTTGCCCATGAGTGGAAAGGTGGTGATGAAATCCTATTGTTCAGAGAATGTCCCAACAGTTTGTGCCTGGGGTGCCTTCTGCTCTCCTGCCCCCTGATAGTGGTCCCAAACCCTCCCATTAGCATGAAGGGCAGACAGGTGAGCACACACTGCTATCCAAACACTGTACTGTTAGTGTAGAAAACACATAATCACTGAATGATTATATGGGTGCTTTTATTGAAGAGCTCTGGGAGTCAGGGGTACAGACCCAAATCTGACTCCAACATGGATTTGAGATGAATACATTTTATATTCTTT
The DNA here is from genome assembly GCF_000695815.1 of Acanthisitta chloris. NCBI lineage: Eukaryota > Metazoa > Chordata > Aves > Passeriformes > Acanthisittidae > Acanthisitta > Acanthisitta chloris. The sequence goes on from NW_008668627.1 coordinate 2,523, forward strand.
TCTTCGCTTAATCATATGTTAATAATTGCTTTACTATTATTCTGTTGATTTCACCCAAGCATGGGTCAGGGTTTCCTTTAATTATTTTTATAATCCCCCCAAGCATAATTTCAAGTTCCCTTTGATCATTGTTACAGTCCCCCCAAGCATAGTTTCAAGATCCCATAACAATGATCTATTAATCAGGCAGATAATGATCTATTAATCAGGCAGATACATGCAGGTGGGTACATAAGTATAAGTTCACATCGCTCTATAAAGTATAATATTCATCTTTGTCACTAGGGCTTACTTTAGCTACCATGATTGGCTTTACTAAGTATAATATTCATCTTTGTCACTGAGGCCTACTGTAACTACCATAATTCCATAAACATTTTACCCCATGCTATCAGTACTGACTGTTTTCTCTCTTCCAGTTGAGTATTTTTTGTAAGGATTTTGTGTTCAACTAAACAAATGACTATCCAAAACTCTGGCTGTGTTTAAGGGGGAACAGTCTGGGCTCCTTACAGCCCTCTTTAATTGACAAAGTCTAGGGTAGCCATGCTGGGGGGGCATAGGAGCTGCTGGCTGATGTGTCCCTCCTATATGCTATGGGAATTCATTTGCCAGGGTGAATGCAGGCTGCTCCAGTTACCATGTCTGCTGATAGAGGCTTTCCTTGCTGCAGGTTTCATAGGTCCTCAGGTCTGGACCTAACTACATTCACGATTTGGCTGCAAAAAGTTAATCCCCAAATACTTCAATGAAGACAAAGAGGAAGAAAGGGAGAAAGAAAGGAAGAAATATATGAAAGAATCAACACAGTAGCAGTCTAGACTTTTCCTATAAAACTTTATTTTGTGACTGTTTTGACTGTATATACAGTGGCAAATATCAATGAAAATGTTAAAATATTTTTCTAATAATTCTTTTTTTTCCTAGCAAGAAGAATATTTTTGGAATTGGCTTTGTTGTGGGTTTTTTTTTGTGTTATCAGTAATTCTTTCACAAAATAATATATCCATAACTCAAATATCAAATCACACACATTGTTTCATCTGTTGTTCAATGGACTGAATTTGTATTGTCCTGAACCATTCATGGATTGTAAATGAAAATGCTTTGAGAGAAGTGTAATTATTAATGGAAAAATATGCTTTAGTGATGTTCTGCATTTAGTATAATATGATCATTTAAATTAAAGTGCTTCTCCATAATAGTATTAAATTCTCCCCTTGAGCAATAGTTCAAACTAAAACTACAGAATTCTGCATTCAAATACTGGATTAGACTTCCTTGATCTGGCTAGTAAGATTTCTAATTCCACATAGAAACCTGTTTTCCCCTCCTCATCCTTATTTCTTGCTGAAAGACAAGTGAAGCAGAAGGGGCAAAATCCTGCTGGGACTAGCCCATACTTCTTTCTGTATTTGACTACATTTAAAAGCTACATGTAAAATGTTGCCTATTGCCCAGTATTAAAGTCTTGGGTTGCCTTGTTTGTCTGAAGGGGGCTGGAAACATTAAATCAAAGAGTCATCAAACAAAGTCTTTAAAAAATAGTTTAGAAAACTCTGACTCAGGCAACTGGCTGGCTTTCCATGTTAGCTTGCAAACAGGAATTGATATACACGTTTCTGAATTATACCAGAATTGCTAGCATGGTTATGTCTGCATGTTTTACCTCTGTCTGTAACATGCCCTTTTCACCTGGAGTCGGAGAGAATTTTGTGCCTTGTTGATGATCCTGTACAAACCCAGTGCCACCGAGGTTGTTTGCTCCTCCTGCTGTAACCTCAGTGAGGTAGAAGTCCATTTCCTCAGCCGTGGGCCCCTTTGCCACCAGTGGTCTTTCTCGTAACCTTCCCTCACATGACAAAGGTTGCATGCTGACTTGTGTGCTGATGGCTCCTCATCCAGAGTGAAAATGAAGACAAACAAAGAACAGAGTTGCCAGAAGCAACTGATAGTCAGTTTAAGCAGAATACGTGGGATTTTTGAACTTTTTCCCTGATTTTTATCTTCCACCCATCAGGTCAGTTCATAGTCCTTCGTAGTGATTTTTTTATGCCTCAAATTCTTCAAAATGAAAAAGAGCAAAAATAAGCTCTTTCTCCTTCCTGCCCCCAAGCTTTATCAGCAAGACCATTCACTCTGTAAAATTCAGTTTCTTTAAGTGTCAGCCTTACCTTATCACTATCCTTTGAGGAAAGCAGAGTGCAGCAGCCACCCTAGGTATTGTGTTAATGCACATTGTATGTTTTCAGCTAGGTCTTGATTGAAGATAATAAAAACAAAATAAGAAGGAGATAAAATACCTTGCTGTAATTGTATCACTACTAATGTTCTGCATTGCCTTAAATACCTTCCTCTTCTACAAACATTAATTAATGATGCTTTGTTAACTGAGTCCTATGAGGGAGTGGGGGATCAATCCTGAAAATAACTTGTGTCTAGTGACTGTAAAATAGCCACACAGGACTCTTTTCTACATATTTTCTTCACTAAAGCCTGGCTGCAAAGACAAATATCTTGGGCTGATAAATCAGAATATATGTCACTGCAGGCCTGCCTAAACTTTAGAAGCAGAAGGCTAAAGCAAATTCTCAACCTGGTTTTCGTTTTGTTTCTTTTTCTTTTAAAGATAAATTGTTAGTGTTTTTTGAAAAGACCCGAAACATTTGTTTTATGCAAAACACTGGAAAGACAACATGAATTAATCAGCTGGGTTTGTAATTCATACCAGCTCATACGTATTTCTGCATCCTGCATTCACTACAGGCCTGGAGGAGAAAACAGCAGTCATGGTTCAGTGAGGTATTGGCTGACTTGTTGCTGTTCACCTTCTCAAGCACAGGAATTCAGGAGGATGTTGGTGACTTGTTCTCACATAGTAGAGCAAAGGCACATTCACAGAAAAAAAAAAGGCTGCGGTATGCAGTGGTATTTTTTTTTCTGATAAGACTGCAGATAAAGGGGTTGTGGGTGGCTCTTTATGAATGGCAATCAGGTGAGATATATCATTAGGGAACAGCCTTATCCTCAAGTCCCTGGACAGCCTTACCCTTACCTTTGGCTCTATAGTTGATATTGTGTATCTGTATAATCCACCTGTCTGTTGCCTGTTGTTTTCCCCTGTCTTGCGATTTTGTTCTTCCCTCCCACTAGTTCTGGGAACAGCTGGGGCTACCTCACATTTCTCAAACAGCTTTTTGAAATAAACCCTGGTGTTTTCTCAGGGGCTTCTTATAAACAGGGAGCGCAAGTGAAAATTCAGCACAACATTTTTTCCGTGTTCCTGTTTTGGAAAGTCAAGAAAATACTCCAGCTTCAGATGAATCATAGGGCAGTGCACAGCACCTTATTGTGCATCCTTACGTAGGCTGAGCTGAAAGCGTGGCAGTAACAGTTTTGCTAGGTAGGCAATGCAGAATGTATGGTGAGGTCCACACTTCTCCTGCTCACATGCCCCTAGTCAGACCATCAGTACCTTCTGGGTTTTTTTCTGAAGAATATGAGACCTAGGGCATCACATCATCCATGTGTCTGTATCCCTCCTGTATCTTTTAAGGACATTGGCCATTGCAAGAGAGGTGTGAACTAGAGAAGTCTCCAACTTGCCTGGAAGTAAGCAGTTTGATAGGAGAGAAGAAAACTAAACCAGAGCCTCTGCAAGGGGAAAGCCAGGGAGACCACAGCTACCACAAAACAGTGCTTGGCTTCTGCCCCACAGTGCTCCCTGATCTGAGCACCTACAGCTCCAGACTGTCTGTGGCACATTTCTCTCATGCTCAGTGGGGATGGGAGGGGATACAGAGAGGGAAGAAGGAACAGAAGACAAAAGAGAGCACCAATTATAATGAAATTCATTGGTTCTGCCCTCTCACCACTTTTGTGCCATCCATGTTGACCATCTGTCTTCATAGCTGGTTCTCTCATTTGATTGCAGAAGATCCCACAGCTTCCTCTGTGTCATTAGTGAAGTCTGGCAGATTCTTGGAATGATGAATTGTAGCTAAGAAGAGCAAGAGGGAGCACATTCCTACCTATACCCTTTTGTAAAGAAAATGAAGTGTGTTGAAAAAAAGGGGCAGTGCAATTTCTTTGGCTATGGAGATCAAGCATTTGCACGAGCAGGCAGCCTACAGACAAAGGAGGAGGCAAAGGCAGGATAAGTTTTTCTTTTCTTTTGGCTGGTTTTTAATAGATGAAGTCTTCTGGGGTAAGTGAAATCACTAAAGATTGATCATTCTTTGACTGTCAGGTATGATGTGACAGGGTACTTCTCATCAGTAGCAGAAACCAGCAATGATAATAAACATCAATAATTTTTCTAACGAAATATCTTAGAAAAGCAGTTATTAGGATGAAAGAAGCGTCACTAAATCTCAACATATTGCATGAGGAATTCCTTATTTAATAAGAACACTTTCCCGTCTCTATAGATGCCATTTCTTAAACACTTAGGAACTTCCAGCCATCCCAGTTCTGAAGGTAGTCAAAACCCATGCCCTGTATCATTATCCACAGAGGTAGTTTCATATAATTCTATGAATTCATTCACATGAATAAACTACACACACACTTTTAGATATTGGCAGGGCTGATCCCTAAACACCTAAGCTATCTGCTTGAGTGGGATAGAAGAATTAATTCTTTCTGCTCAGGCAATAGCTGATAACACTAAGTCTTTTATTCACTTGTAATACACTGGGTCTATTTTTTTCAGCACTGTAGCACTAAATTTTATGAAGACTGTAAAATTAAAAACCTAATTACAGGGAACACATATGCAGTCTACTGAATAAAGTGTGTTTTGAAGAGTGTATAATTTAAGATAGTACTTCTCAGAGGAGAGTAACCTGACATTTGTTGACACCTACCTTGACAAATTAACAACTTTCTAAGCATTGTGTAAGCAAATTGTATGCTATGGAGGCCAAGTGGAACTGGTGAATAGAAATTTTCTCCCTGCCCCAAAGCTGCTATGAGGACCACACAGCAGTTTTTTGCAGGTGTTACTCTCTGCAGTGAAGAGTGTAAAGATCATTAGTGGTTTATTTTAACCTGTAGAAGTGTTGCAGCAATATTTTGTGGTTACATATATAGTGTCCAAAGAGTCCAAACTGAGGGCTTGGATACAGTGAATCAATGGTGGTGGTGTTTCTGATTGTGTAAAATGTATTTCATGCTAGAGGGATGCTTCTTATTCTCTTCCAAACCCTTTTGGTTTTCTTCTCTCAGAGGTTTTTTGCATTGACATGTGTGGAGGAGAAGTCTCTGAGCATCATGAACTGAGCATTTTCTTTAGGCAGAGTTGATGAAGCTATGCCACTCAGAGATGAGATTAGCAGTCACTCACATTACTTGTACATGGTAACTGGCAGGGTGAGGGCAAAAGATCAGAATTGCTGTTTTACATAGACCTTGTTACAAGCTTTTTTCCACTTGTTGTTGACCCTTGCTTTATATGTTTTCTTGTCCTACAGCCCCTGTAGAATTTTCTTTTGTCACTTGAATAACTCTATTTCTTCTGAGCTTCCTCCAACTCAAAGATGCGTTTGGTTTGTTCCCGGCCCCCCTCCCCCCTTTGACTAAAAGGTTACCCCCTGTGCTGTGAACATCCCTCAAAGTTTGCTTTTCTTCTTCTCAAGTTGTTGCCCAGCTATCTATCTGCATGAAGATAACTGAAAGTATGAGGCAGAAGATGGCGTGCAGGACAGCCTTCTCTATAGTGCCTTCTTTGGTATGGAGCCTGGGCAGAATAGGGTAAATTCACACACTAACAGCACTAACAGGGATGGACATGGCACCCAGAGTGACTGAGCAAGAAAGGCACTATGCTTTCCCATTGAAAGATGAAACAGCTCCCAGA
>NW_008668627.1:8427-9488 GCF_000695815.1 Acanthisitta chloris
GATAGATTCTCATCCAGTCAAGCGCTTACAGAGACATTTAAATGCATGGAGCAGTAGCCCTGCTAGCATGGTGACTTCAAATGCATGTGTCCACACATGTCTTACTTGGCTAGCAGCTATGGCAATGAAACAAGTTTTGCCAGTATCTTGGGTCGACATAGCCTTTTTCCCAGTAAATAGGTCACAACATTGTTTTTTGATTTGTGCTCTTGTTTGCCAGATTCTTAACCTGGTTGACGGGTAGCCTGAAGGCATGATGTTGCAGAGGGCTGGTGGGATGGCTATAGGTTCTCTGAGGAGGGATGTGTCCCTCCTGCTGCAGTGCCCATTGTATCTCTACAGAAGCTCCTGCACAGACAGATGTGAGTGAGGGGAGGAGGTGGGGTAAGGGCACTTTGTGCTGTGCAGTTTGGTGATTGTGCAGTGACATGTCCCCAGGCAGAGACTTAATTCAGTGCAGCAGTTCACTCCAGTGTCTCCCTGCCCCAAACATCTCCTCTTATTTTACCAAGAATGCATCACATACAGACATTGCAGGAAATTGCATACAATAGATATGTGGTGTGCTGGTTTGAGCTGAAGTAGACTTTCTTCATAGAGGCTAGTATGAGGCTATGTTTGGGTTTTGTGCAGAACACAGAGTTGATAATGCAGAGATGTTTTTGTTTTGTTAGAGCAGAGCTTACACAGAGTCAAGGCCTTTGCTGCTTTCCATACTGCCACACTGGCAAGGAAGTTGGGGGTGCATGGGAGATTGGGAGGAGACACAGCTGGGACAGGTGACCCAAACTGACCAAAGGGATATTCCATACCATATGACATCATGCTCAGTATATAAGGTGGGAGGAAGAAGGAGGAAGGGGAGACATCTGGAATGATGGCGTCTGTCTTCCCAAGGAACCGTTACGCGTAATGGGGCCCTGCTCTCCTGGAGATGGCTAAACACCTCCTGTCTTCAGGAAGCAGTGAATTAATTCATTGTTTTGCTTTGCTTGTGTGTGCAGCTTTTGCTTTCTCTATTAAACTGTCTTTATCTCAACCCATGAGTTTTTGTAGCTTTT
>NW_008668627.1:9502-19675 GCF_000695815.1 Acanthisitta chloris
CCCCCCATCCTGTTGGTGGGGGAGTGAGTGAGCGGCTGCGTGGTTCTTGGCTGCTGGCTGGGGTTAAACCACGACAGCGGTTATATTGCAAAAGAAAAATAATAAATGGCTGTGTGAAATCACCACATTTGTTTATCTTATGGAATGGTCAGATGAGAGAGCCCTCACCTCCTTTCACAGGTGAATTGAACAGATTGTGCTTCCAAGGGTCATGGCGGACAAATAGAAATCCCCTCTCTCACCTCCCAACATCAAGTGTGTTGAGAGGAGTCAAGGAAGAACTGTAAAACAGCCAAAGGAGGAATGTTGCAATGGTCATTTTGAAAGAAACCTGTTTGTGACGAGCAGTGACTGTGGCAATATATATGCTATGATTCACACCGAAGTGCAGCAACTGCAGTTTTAGTCTGGATGACTTTTAGGATGGAAGCAGCAGCAAATACTATTCTAACATTTAATAATGAGAAAGCAAGCATCAAAGCTGCTCTTGGTGCTTGGACTGCATTACCTTAGAGTAGGACTTGTGTAAGAGATGGCTGGAAGCATCTTTTCTCTGCAAGGTGAAGCTTGTTTGTAACTGACACAGCAGACAGGAGTTCACACTCTGTCTCTCTGTATCCACTTGCAGCCTCTCGTCTCTTTTATGTTACAATTGCAATTACAAGCAATTCTTAGCTGGTATATATCATACCATACTAGAGCTCTTTGAGGATGCCCTCAGAAAGTCCCGTACATCGCCTCATGCTTTTCCTTGATGATAAGTCTGAACTTTCTTATCTGTGTCTATGCTAGATTGCCAGCGACAGCATCTGTCTCTGTGTCTGTAGGCTCCAGGCAGCTACTTGTTACAGCAATCTTTCCAGAGAAACTTGCATGTTATTCTCTCAGTCCTACCGATAAGCAAACTGCTACAGCCAGGAAGAAGTCAGAGATGGTCACTGCTTTGTGTGCATGGTTGTTGATGCTGTGGGAAGGCAGCTGTTAGAAACTCATCAAATTTCAGTGGGTACCAGTGGAAGCCACACGGCGAAAACAGCTCTTCTGGGGGAATAAAAAAGTGAGGTTCCTGTTTCTTTACAGAAACTAAGCTTCAGAATAAGGGACTGCACTCCATCTCCTGCCCTAATAATATTGCTAAATATCTAGTTAGTGAAAATGCCTGGCTTGCCAGCTATCTTAGCAGGGGAAAATGAGATCAGGAAAGGAAGTGTCCACAGATTATTTCCACCAAGAAGGTCTTTGTTTCCAAGAAAATCTTCAACATACAGGCTTCTCAGTTCAGTCCTCAAAGGTGCTTAGTGTTTTTTTCGTACAAGTGCTTAAAATACTTGAAAGTACAGGGAAGAATCTTCACGCGGGTTGGTTGAATGACTCCTCTGCTTAGCACTACACACATTCTTTTGATTTTTCCCTGTACTCAACTACTGGAGTGAGTTTTGAACAGCTTAAACAAAACACCCTTAAACACTTAAGAGGGGGGGAGCAGAATAATAAAACCAATTTGTTCAACTAGACAAATGCCTATCCAAAAGCCTGGAAGACTGTGGAAAACCTGCTTGCTGACATTTTGTCCATCTCATCTGTCTTCGATATTCCACATGAAGGAATTTTTGATGTTTTTAATTTCCATTTCAGACAACGAAACTGACTTTCTAAGTCAATGCAAATGTATCTCTGATCCTAGCCAGTGTAATTTTTTTACTGCTGGTAAGGTAAAAGTTGCACCTCTGCACTTTGGAAACAGGTGAGGGAAAGCCAGTGTTATTCACATCTGAAACAATGACAGATCCCTTGCCTGTCCTGAGCTGGACAGCTTTTTCCCACAGCACAGACCGGTCCTTCCTACTTATTTGTTTTGATGGGTCCTTACATTTGCTTTATACACAAAGAGGAAATAATTCAAAAAGAGAGATTTCCAAAGCCCTAATAAATGAATGAGGTTTTCCATACATAGTAAATACAAACCAAAACATACAGGTTAATAGAATTACAAATAGCTTTCTGTACTTCCTTTTATTACATGTACTGACTGCTTAGAGGCACAGAGACTCTGTAAATTGTACAAATGACCCTCCTACTCCATGCACATCAAGCGTAATCTTCCCAATCTGCATATCTTCCATCTAATGCAAAAAACATCACGGGTCAGGGAAAATCTTGAGAAGGCTCCATCATTGATAAGTCTGCAGCTGACGGTGTTACACAAGAAACACCCTCTTCCCTGCAACCAGGGTCAAAGGGTGAGAAGAGAGCTGCTGTAACTTCTTCGGTGAGAAAACGTGGACCACTTAGGGGAAAGTTCACCCTAATCTGCAGTAACAGTTTAACTGTGATACTGTCTACTGTCTGGTATCCAGCTGCAATACCTAGGAAACCAACTATCCAAAAACAGTGCCCTGGTCCTTGGTCACACCTGACCTCGTACAAGGGTCCGGGTTGACCTCTGCTCTAGTTAGCTGTCAGGGTGGTGCCTTCCTGGGAAAGCTGGTCCTGGAGTGTGACTCCTGCAGACAACCAGGGCAATGCGTCAGCCACAGCGTGGCAATCCCTGTGGCTTTGAGGGTGAAGAGTGAAGAGATTATACAAAGGCAGTTCTTCAGAAGCAGGATCACAGAGCAACCTTTAAATTCATCAGGGTTTGTTAAAATACTAGGGAAAATGCTTTCTGCATTTGCAGGACCAGCATGATTTGTTGCTTTGACTTTGGAATGTTTCCCTAGGGAGAGTGATCTAGTCTCAGGCCCTGAAATCACCAGTGGTATCTGGTGTGCAAGAAGTGGAAAATTGAGTCTTGCTTTGTAACAGTATTGTGAACTTAAATTAAATTTGCTCATTATGTTGTTTAGGAATCAACATTCACAGCAGTTGCTGCATATCTGTAAAATAGGTCTTCTCCCCCCCCCCCCCCTTTCTTTTCTGACTGAACTGAAAGCAACAAATCCAAATGCCAATGGACTAAAAGTATCTGATGGGTATAATGAAAGAGATGAAAGGGTCAGATGAGACATAAATGAGTTTTGCTCAAAAATACTCAATGGTGAGTAGTGTCGTGTTTCTTTTTCACATTGTGTGCCTTTCCATCTACATCTCCAGCTAGTCTCCCTCCTCCAAGTGCTGGTTTTGTCACAATATGTAAAGCCCAGGTCCTGTTGATCTGGGGTGGTATGGCCCACAGCTGCATCTCTGTGACAGTGCTGCAGGACCTCATCATGCCCTGTACAGTTCTTAGGAGTTTATCAAAACTAATTGTCACTTGAAGGCGTAACTGATCCTGCAGCACTGAGACTTGAACCAGTTTTAGAAACATTCCTTGTGCTGTGTTGCACCCCAGCCCTCACAGGCTGGGCAGGGTGATTATCTGCCTGCACACCACAGAGGGTTGGGTCAAGGACAGACTCTGTGACCTCACTAGTGCCATAGGAATCCTGTGGTGCAGGCAGGAGTACAGCAAACTTCCTTTTACTTGCCTCAGTACTAACCCTGCATTCATCACCAGATGGACCAGAATTAGGTGTACCCAGAGAGCTTGAGGAGAGAAGGAAAGGGCTATAGATGTCACTCTCCATTTGCTAGCAGGAGTAACCTAGTACTGAAGAGAGGGCCCTGAGTCAGGAGAGGTCAATCCCACAGTGGTGTATTTGCTGTGCTGCCCTCTCCTCCACAGCAAAACAGTTGTACTTGGTGCTCTGGGCTCACCTTCCTGGTTAAACATTCCCCAGGGTACAGGCTCTCCCAGTTCACATTTGTCAATGTTTCTGGATTTGGGATAGCTGCTGTTTCCCTAGAAGCAGGTGGAGGACTGTTGTAGTTTCTGCCAAGGCCCACTGGCATCTAGACAGTGTTTTACCAGATCTCATGGAAATGCTTTTAGCTAAAACGAGTATTGAAATCAAAACTTTACAAGGTTTGAACTATTTATGGGTGTGATTTACCAAGAGTTTAAGTTGGTTTGAACCAGCACTACTGCTAGAAAAAAACATTCTGGCCCTTCCCTCTCCTGTCACTTCTCATTCCTACTCCTAAGCTGTAGCAGCAAGCTCATTGGGCTGCAGACAAAGCCTTCAAAACCAAGTGACAGCTTCCTGCTGGATCAGTGAGCTGAACTGGCTGAGCATGCCAGGTACTAGTGTGAGTCCAAAAGACTGCAAAGCAAGGGTGGTGATGACAGGTCTTTCCCTTTCAGTGCAACACAGCTTTATATTAGCTTAGGATACTTGGGAAATGGATTATCAAAACTTACAGTGTTGAGGCCAGAACTTGGTTAAAGTCTCTTCTGCTTGGCTCTGTCAAGCCAAGCAGAGTCACACCAGCTAAGATCAAATACACCTACCCTTACATATACAAACTCTCTGTTTATCTCTCTCAAATTATGCAAAAATATTCAGGACTAAAGTAAATATAAAAAGTAGAATAAACAAAATCTGAGAAATGCAGAAGTTGCTGCAACAGAGTACGTAACCCCTGCCAGCTGTCCTGATAGGAGTTATAAACAGACATGCACTCGCACACATCAACTACACTCCAAATAAGAGACGTCAGCCTTGGTCAGATTTACTGGTCAGTTGCCAGCATTCTCCTGACCAAAATACATGGACGAAGGCTTTGAACTGTTGCTGTCATCCAGAAGAGCACCTGCTTTTCTCTGCCCTAAACACAGTTACGTTAACTGCTGCACACTTAGTTTTGTTTACTGTTTCCCACTAATCTCTACCATCCTTCTTTTGCAAGAGAGCTTAGGGATCTAACTTAGGTATCAATGCAGTACTTACTAAGCTGGCAGAATTAGACTTCCTCCTGTAATCACTGTAAAGGGACTCTTGCCAGAACTGGACGTACAGGGCTTTCCAGGAAAGCAATATCAGAACATGGGCTGGCTTTGGAAACACTGGCTTATCTTATTTTTCAGGTGCCTTGTTTACTACAACTATGAATGAACCAGGGCCTACCTCTCCGAAGACTGTCTGCATCATAGGGAGTAGTGAAGAGGATTTGTTATTGCCTCCAGCTGCCATTTAAAACCGTCTCTGCTCCCTACAGAAAGCAGTGCAGAAGTTTTGCAAAGGTGAATGTCATCAATATGTTTTGTGATCTGGTTATTTCAACACTTAATTATTCCATTCCCACTCTCTTAAAGTATTTTATTTAGTCAGCTCCTTGGAGCTGGCGATCACGCATAGGCTTCAGGGTGCAGAGTTTAGGAGAAGCACATCTGGCTTCCCAGATTTGAAATTGTCCCTGAAATTTGGTGCCCCAATAGACTAGAAGTTGGAAGGACTATTTATGCTATAGTGAAGCCACATAGCTTGTGAAATTTGTTATTCATGCAAGAATATCAACCTTTTTTTTTTTTAATCCAGACTCTCATTTCACGTGTTGGCATCTGAACACTGCACCTCATCAGCAGTTACCAGTACATAATATCCCAGTTCAACAAGAGTGAGAAGCCACTCATTTCACACATTTCCTTGTTTTTCACATACCCATTCCACCTTTATCACCAGTCTACTTTAATGTAATTAATAGAAATCGCAGGAGATGACAGAAAGCATTGAATAAAGTCTCTCCCTCTCACTTATGGCTTGCTATGCAGTCCTCCTCTCTCCACAGGGGTATCCAGGCAAGTCCCTTGGTTATGTCAACTACCGCATCTCTACCCATCAGGAATAAGACAGTACCATTCATGGCTAATGCTGGGAAATGTGAGGAGACAACATGTCAATGTTGTGAACTTGTCTCTAATACTATAGCTGTGGCTGTAAATACTTTTTACTGTATAATATGATTTAGTCAACATCTCTCATCAACAGTGGGACTGATTCAAACACCAACAAGAGGAAGGACATCCTCACAATTAAGCATGCGTCAGATGAAAACTAGGTAGCAGAGGCAGGTTAATAACCTCCCACCACACCCTGCCTGATGGCAACAAAGCACTCAAGAAATCCCTGCTGTTGGCAGCCATAATGAAGCCCTTGTCTGAATTACAAGTGTGATGTAGTACATCTCCAGCTGGGATTTTTAAGTCTTGGGAAGCACCCTCTGGTCCACAGTAGAGAGTCTTCCGCTAGGCAGAGAAAGGAAACACTTCTTCCAAGCAGAGGAGGCAGAATTCAGACTGTCTTGGTGTGAAAGACGCTGCTCTTGGACAATCTTTCCAATGAGCAATTCCACCCCAGTTTCTTAGTAGATCTATTTCAGAATATAGCCCAAATCACTTATACTACAACCTTTCCATACTTCATTATATTTCCTAGATTTTAAAAAGCCAAATGAATTTACTTGACAGATGAGATTTAAAACAGGAATTTGCAGAAAGAGAATAAAACCAGCTCGTGGTTACAACTGAAATTACTGCATTTGCACCTGATCTTACCAGTTGCCAAAATTGTTGTTAGCTCTGCTTGCACACTTAATGAGCCTAACCTCAGATGGATAAACATGTGGAGTTTTGGGCAGATAACAGGAGTAAAAGGATAGGCAGAGAAATGTAAGCCCTTGAGTAGGGCTGAGACCAGGTCTGTGGGGCAGTTCTTCCAATCTACAAGTGGAAATTGGCTTCCCCTTATGCAAAATGTGGTTCTGAGCCTGGTGGATATTCAGAATAAGGTTACAGTGGCATAAGTGGGCCTTGTAGGTCTGTCCACCAGTAAAAGGAACCACAAGCTGCATTCCTACTGTGTATGCATGGACCTACAAGCCTCTAAATACATGTTAGGGAAGGTAGTCTTCATTCACTTCTATTATGTGAAGACACACTGAAGCCAAGACTCTGCTGTGCTAGTCACTATGTAGATGGAGTTGTGGCTCCAGATTGATTAATTGGTTTAAAGGAGATTTTTTTTCTCTCAGGTTTTGAAACGAATTCTTCTAATGACAGAAACAATTTGCATACTACTTCACTTACCTGTCAAAGTAACAGTTGACAGAAGTCTTTATTAGTAGCTTCTATGTGTGGAAAATTGCTGCCAAAGGTTATGTTTCTCCATGGGAGAAAATTTTCTTTTAGAGATTTCACTGAAACCACATCCTGAAAACAGTGTGGACCAGAGATAAAGATAATAAACACTTGCAGAAAACAAGTGGTTTCCATCACTTTTACAGAAATTTTTTTTACATCTTGGAGTGAAAAAGTGGAAGAAGTTTCTTTTCAGTGAAGACTGAAAGAGGCAGGAATGTTCTCCTTACTGCTTAGCGCAGTGGTTTTACAAGAACACACATGAATGTCAAACCTGAGTTTAGTGAGATCCCTTTGTGAAGCCTGTTCCTGACCTCACTGGTGGTATGTGAAGTATGCTTCAAGTCAATCACACCATAAAGAAAAGCACAGAACAGCCACCCTTCTATTCTCTTCAGTGGATGTGGTATTTGCAGCTAAAGCCACGGGAAATTCAGAGATCACATCCATACTGCACAGCTGAATTTTGCTGGAGTCAGGAGTGTGGTTGAACCAGTAGTAGAGAGGTCCATGGTGCAATGCTTGGCTCAGCTGATGGTGCAGACAGCATTTCACATGAGTAATGTAGCAGCCTTTCCTGCAGTGAGTAATTTAAAGCAGAAAGATGGGTCCTGTAAGGAAATTGTGAAACTACTGCACTCACACAGAAGACTGGAACATTTAAATCACTGAATATTCTTACTGGGGAAGAATGTATAAACCAAGCCAGAATTTCTTCCCCATATGCTTTTTTTTGGTGGCTGTGGGAGTTTTTATAGAGCTTTTCTAGCCATGATGGTAACAAATAGGATAACTGCATGGTGCTAAGTCACAGCTGAGGAAGTGGCACTTCCTCTAGCATTCTTTCACCTCCCACTGAGAGACATTCTCCCTCTTTTGCTAAGTACAACCCAACACTGGGTCTTGAAGAATGAATGGCAAATGGGAAATCACATGGTGGCTTTGTATTCATTCTTTACATCTGTCCCATACACCCAAATTGATGCCTGTAGGTTAGGTTCCTTTCTATACTTTCCTGGAAGGCAGCAACAAATGCTTTGCAAAACAGTTCTCAGCCAGGTATTATTACCTGGGACAAAAAGGTCTGGAAATCCTTTTCTACCCAGTAGCACTTGCAAGCTCTGGACCTTGATTCAGTTCCTGAAGCATACATGGAAACTGTGTTAATCCATCTGTTTAAATATTCATGCAGCTCCTTTCTCAACCTCTGTAACCAGACTGGTACTGCAGGGTATGCCTCAAGCTTCCTCTGAAACCTCTACTGGCACTCCACTGCCAGATCTAGCAACTGCAACCAGTAATTCCTTCTGACTGTGAGCAACTGAGGAAATTTAGGCCTTCCTTCATCTGATGTTAATTTGGTTATGGTGAGTCACCTCCTTCCATGTTTACCAGGCTAATGGCTACAGCATTCTCCAGCTGCCAAAATAACCCCCAAGGGTCTGTTGAAAATTTTTATTCAAAGTGCTCTAGTTGTAGAGGAAGGTGGTTTAATTCCTTATGTATAACCAAATCAAAGAGTCTAATCTCCACTAGCAAAAGCTTTAATGGGAAACACCTCCAAAATAATACCTTTCTTGCATCTTCTACAGATACATTCCTTAGGAAAGATAAAATAATCCACACTTTACACTTAGGAAAGTAAGATTTGCTTCTGCCTTGCAACTCACCTGGGCTTGGCATTGGCTTTCATATGCACTGGCACATTGCCTTTGGCACAAAATTCCAGACCTGTACCCTCTGTTTTTCCAGTAATAAAAGCTTTGGCTTAGCAGTCCTTGATTGCACTGAGCAGAATATTTTTTTTTGTGTTGGTCAGCAATAGAAAGAGCTAAAAAGGGGTGCTAAATGCTATAAAGGTATAGTGCTTTGTAAATGTAGTGGTAGCAGGATTCATTGCTGACCCTCTCTCTGCACTCCCTTTGCCTAGCTGCTTGCTGCATAAGTTTTGACTTGTAAGCAGCCCTGGGTAAGGGATGGGCAAGTGAGACTGATTCATCTTTAGAGGGGAAACAGACTAACAGTCAAACTACACTTCTTTGTGGCCAGGCCGAAATAGCAGATTTTTGTAATGAAACGAGTGGCTCAAAAAGTGGAGCATACAGTGACTCCAAGAGTCATAGACAGTCTTTTAACATCAGCAGTCTAACCCCCCTAATGCAAAAGTCTTCCCCCCTGCCCCACATTACCCAGTCAGCAGTTTTGAAAAACACAACTTTATCCCCTCCTCCCTGTGCATCACATGCTGGTATCTCACACAGTCCTTACTCACTCATGCAAATTCCAAGCCCCTAAACTTCTATCCCCCCAGCTAAAACTGCTGAGGTGCAGCAGAAGCATCTTGGCTATACTTGCAACACATAGGGCCTGGAGCTTCCCCAGGTTTCTTACAGTCAGCTGTAACAGTGCTCGAGTCCACAGGGATGACGCCTCACCAAGCTGCACTCTGGATCCTGTGCAGATACAACAGAGTACATAGTCATGAGCCTGGACACAGAGCCACCAGAAATGCCAACACCATTGGAGCAGGTGCTACGTTTCTGCAGGAGGAGTGAGTGTAGGCCCAGGCTGTCAGCATCTCTTTGCCAGCAAATCCATGTAAGATGCAGCATGTCCAAGCATTCGCTCCTGTTCAGGATCACTTATCACCCTGCCCCAGATTCTTCTTAGTCTTCCTCTCTGCCGAGCTGATGTGGGTGCATATCAGCTGTGCAGGTGTCCTAGGCTCAGTGACAGCAGGACCTGAAGTTTGGGCAAGACAGTCCAGGTTTGCCTTGTCTCAGGGCTGACCTCTGATTTTAAAGGTATATCGAACTGACTCAGCAACATGGTTGCATTCCAAAGTATGATCTTTAAATACGCATGTTTTGGATTTGAACCTCACCCGAAGTAGTCTGTCTGTCTGGTGCAGAAATGCTAGGTCAGTTTGGTTAATGCAAAATCAGGTCCACTGAGATCCTCACTTGGCTTTGAGGCAGCATTGGCAGCTGCTCCCACTGTTGTTGTAAAGTTTGTTATGATGAATCGTGTAGTTACAGAGGAACACAATCAGTCCTCTTCTATATACAGCTCATCTGACTTTTGGAGACCCAAATACTTCCACTGCAAATCCTGAGTGGCTTGGCTTCCAAGCCTTTTGGAAAGCAAATACCATAAACATTGTTAAAAATTGATTTTCTTCCTCTTTTGTACCCACTACTGCATTCCGAGACAGACAA
>NW_008668627.1:19688-40495 GCF_000695815.1 Acanthisitta chloris
AATTTCTGGGCCTTCTTTTTTTTTTTTTGTGACCCACTGGATTGATTTTAACAAAAAAAAGTCAAATAGAAATAAATTTTAATATTGTGCAGAGTGCTTTCAGATCACTACTCCATCTCCTCTGATTTAGAAGTATCAGCCAACTTCTGTTCAGGGTCACAACTTGAGCAATACTCCTCAATTTCACTGGCAAAGCTGAAATAGCAGTGTCACTCAAATTGAGGCACCTGTTTTAAATAATGATGCTTTAACACACCATCTCTGCAATAAAAAGGTTGCAATGGATTAACTAGGTAACTTCTCCTTGGTGTTTGAGCAGTATGGCCAGTACAGATTTAGGACCTGGAAGTGGCTCCAGCACAGCCAGCTCTAACAGCTTCCCTGTTGCTCTCTGTAGAGCCCTGACCATTTTGGAAACTGTGCTCTGGCTGCTTTCTGATCCTCCTGGCTCTGTCAATCTCTTGATTATTTGGGAGTTTCTAAATCCCCATAGTTTCACAAGTCTTTCTCAATCACTTGAATCCCAATTCCTAAAACTTGTGGCTGTCTCCAGTTTACACCCCTAAAAGTGTACACCCTTCTCACCTGAAAGTGAGAAGAATCATATATATCCACCTCCAGCCAATGCCACCTCTGGATGCCCTTGTCCCAACCTCAGAATCATTTGCATGTATCCACTGATCTCTTGTGGCTTTCCAAACTCACTAGACAGGTCAGCAGAAAAACTCCCAAAGAGAGTAAAAGCAGTAAAACCCAATACAAATACCAATACTAAGCACTTTCTATCCTATGCATGCTGCTGCATGCCAAGGAGAAAGAACTCTACTGGGAAAAACGTTTTGCACCAAAATGCTTGATTCCTTCCTATCTTCTTTAGAAAATGTCTTGAGAATTTGAGTCCAAGTGTGAGTAGCATACATTTCTGAACTGCAAGATAACCTGCAATGCACCTTGGCTTTGAGCAGCTGTGTGGCAAGCTTGAGAGTTTGTCTACATTATGTATTTTGAAGAGAAAATGAAAGTCGAGGCTAATCTGCTTTATCCTC
Source organism: Acanthisitta chloris (assembly GCF_000695815.1). Lineage (NCBI taxonomy): Eukaryota > Metazoa > Chordata > Aves > Passeriformes > Acanthisittidae > Acanthisitta > Acanthisitta chloris. The sequence goes on from NW_008668627.1 coordinate 20,735, forward strand.
AAAATTGTGTCTCAGCAGCTCTGCTCTGAAGCTACAAAGAAGAGCAAGGAAGAGAGTCTCCTCATGGTTAGTATCCAGCCTCAGTTATTGCACTGTCAGGAGCTGAGCTTAGTATCTTCCTTGCATGAGCTATACATTCTGTACATTTATGGCTAAACTTTTTTTACTTTGCAAAGATGTGCATTTTCTCCATTACTGGAGTGACCCAGGCAGGATCTTTAAACACCGTCCTAAAAATTGTGGAATGAAGCTCTGCTCCTACTTGCATTCACAAAATCTATACAAATGAGGCAACTGAAGGTATGCCCACTCGTATCACTTTGCAAACCTTTTTCTTTTCCCAAAAAGTTATCATTGAGGAAACAATGCAGCACAGGATTTATAAGACATCCAAGGCTGTCCTATGACTATGATTCACTTTCCTGAGTCTATTACCCTAAAAACTGTAAATGATGCAATAGTCTGTGACTGATAGTCAAAGATTCATCATAGCATCTACTAAATAATTTATACTCCCAGGGCTGCATTTTACAGTAAATGGAAGCAGAGAACTGTCAGGAACATGCTGTTGGGAGGGGCAAAACAAAAAAAAAAGGTAAAAGGAGTACTGCGTCAGCGTTGGTAAGTGTTGAGTGTTGATAAGTGTTGAGTGTGCATAAAACATCTGGGGAGGCAGGTATGGGAGGAAGCCTGTTCTGGCAGAAACCCACTAAGTCTTGACATGAGGAAGACCCCTCTGCCTACCAGAATCTGCAAAAGTACTGCACATGTCCACAGCTGGAAGGTGAAGCATGAAGTGACATAGCTGTGGATGGGCTGCACAGAGCTGGGCTCTGCACTGAGCCACTTTGAGCAGTGGTGGGAGATGCTGAACACAGTTTGTCAGAAGAAGAATATCAAAGCACAGACACCTAAGGGCAGAACTACCCATTAACCATACTTCTTATTGAGGACTAGACTTTTCAAAAATGCTTAATGCAGGAGACCAGCAATACTTGGGGATGGATTTAATAAAGCAAGCACAAAATATGCAAAAAACGCAGTGGGAAACAGCAACTAGCATTTTAAGAAGAGCCTGCTTAATTCCTTTGTAGCATACACAAGGTGGGGGTATTGTGTGGAGCTGCCAGCACAGAGTGCCATACCTAGACTGTGCAGCTATCAGGGAGTAGTGATGCTGAGAGTTTAAATAAGCAGCACCAGCACAGTCCTTTATGTGGTAAGGGGACCCTTAACGTATGTAAAGGACCATTGATGCAGCACAGGGATCACCTCAGCAGTAAATAAATAAATATTCCTGCATTGTACTAAGAAATCTTCCTGAAGCAAAGCAGGAGGTTCTCAGAACTCCAGAAGGCAGGCATTGCCTCTCCAGCATTGTGACTAAGGACAAGAGAATTTTCGGTACCCCTCAGCAACAGAATATGAGCGATAAGGATGCAACAAGCAACAGTTTATTTGTAGAAAAATCCTTTAAAATTTTACTACATTGTAAGATTAAGGAAAAAAATAGTATTAATATATGTACATACAATATATATAAACAAACACATATCGCACCATGAAAATTACATGCTTTTAAGAACAGAGAATGGGTCATATTCCCTCATATCAATTTTAAAATTATCACTGCAAGAAACCTTGCTTCCTTTTTTTTTTATCCCCATCAAAGTTTTCAAGTACAGGAAGTAAGTAATGCAGGATCTAATAGTAGAAAACCTTTGTTATACACAAATTACAACTGACACCTAGACAATATCATTCTGCAGTATCCAACACTTGTGTTTTTTTGAACTCTATAATGATATGAACTTTTACCTGAGGTGCATGGAAATAACAAAGCATGATAATTGGCAAGTTTAAGAGATTTTCACATTATGATTTGATTGTAATTGAAGTTGATTAGGTATCACATGTCTATACCCATAGTACTGGCACAAGAATGCTCTGTGTGAGTTATCACCAATGTCTTAGAAGTGCAGGAAAAAATAACAGGCAAGCACCACTTGCAATGATAAGCATGCAGACAATTTAAGTGAAACAGAGGTAGCATGTTCTTGTAACTCCAGCAGGGTCATTCAAATCAACTGCACCCTCGCTTCTGCAAAAGGCACTCACTTTTTCAGCTAAAAACAATGTGCTAAAATTTGGTCAGATAGACCACAAATGGTGGATTTCTCTCCTTAAAAATATAAAAAAAATGCTAAGCAGAGGACACAGGAAAAAAAAATGGTGTAAGAAATATGCATTTAAGGTAATATGTGCTATTCCCCTCCCCCCACCTTTTATGTGGAGAATTATATAAAACAGTTGCAGTATGTAATCCAAAAGTTAAGACTTTTCAGTTGAAATGGCAGTATTAAGCAGCACATTATGTATCAGGAACAGTTTTATACCACCAGAAGTACACCAGTGTTTTTAATAAAGAGCACAATAGGAGTAGAAAGTTTATGCACAAAAAAAGGTGGCGCTAGAGAAGGAGCCTTGAATTAAAATCTCATAAATTAGTATGCACTGTAACTCTTATACTGTATCTTTTATCCTTTCTGCATTTTGAAAGGATGTCCGTGCAAAACGTTTCCCCTCACCGTGACACTACAGAGCTAATCGAGTTATAAGATGTGCCACTGTTGCAACTGGAAGCATAAGCCTCTTGACCATTAGCATCTAAATTAATTTTGAATATAGAAGATGCCTTCAGTAAAAAATCTGCTGCATCTCTGCGACCTAATTCCCTCAGCTTAGACATTAGGATACCTACAGTGCTCTCAGGTGCGTTACTCCACTCCTGCAGAAGGGCATGAATTGGGCTTGAGTGAAAGTAATTTTGTGTTCCATTGTTTGTATTATACTTTGCAACAAGATCAGGGAGGCCCAGGTTCATCGCCAGAAGGCACCAATCTTTGCCCATAGGATCAGGTGGATCCAAAAGTCGACTTAGTTTTCTCCTGGTAAGTAGATTCAGATCAGAAACATGAATATCCATTCCTAAGCTTCCCTGGGAGTAGACATCAAGACACCCAAAACACAGTATACTGCTAAAGCTCTCTTTATATCCCCCCATAGTGTTAGTTAGTGATGTTTCCTTTAGACTCTGTGCACGGAAAAAGTCTCTAGGCTGGTAGACCATTACTGGTTCATGATGTTCTCTCAGCTGCTGAGGACTAAGGTAGTATTTCCCGGTCAGAAGACCTGGTAAGGTTGTGGCTATTAAGTTATCAATGGTGCTGCACACAGAATCCAGCAGTAAACAGCACTTGATCTTCTCTGTTTCCAGTCCTCTAACCTGAACCTCTATACCCTGACCATGGTTAACCAGCAGCACTAAAAGCTCAGCTCCACGATTCATAATCTTTGATCCATTTACCCACAGACGTATATCAGCATCTCCCTCTGTGCTTTGCTGATGAATCCACCTGCAGAGATTCACCTGAACTTTATGAAAAATTCCACAAGGAAAGGGGGCAAGATGTTCCACAGGAACGATTCTGACACCACCATAAATCAGCACGTCATCCTCCTCATCTGTCCAAGACCTGTGGAGATTGTCAGTCTTTATGAGAGCAGGAATATCCACCATTGCTCCACTGCTAAGGTCCCTTGCACAAATATCCATGGCATCCAATATCTGTATCAGTTCTTCCACATCACTCTCTGTCACCAGACGCTGGATGTCCTCTATAGTGTACCGACCTCTATAGTGATGCAGGGCTTTTGGGTTCTCCACTGACAGGATTTTCCCAAGGACATTTGAACAGAGCCAGCGAGGATCCAGAAGCACAACATCTTGGACAGTTTCACTCTGCATAATGTTAATCTGTTTATAGATATGAAAGTTACTGTTTACATCTTGTGAAGTACAAGATGATACCCCACATTCTTTCCTTCCTAACACACTGACCCAGTCATTTGATTAACACTGCTCACAGGAGAAAAACAAACAGTGCATTTTAATATCTGGCAAGTAGTCAGAAAAAACCCAGATCTTGTTCTTGATTTCCACTAGTAATGAAGCCATTAGAACCCAAGAGCTGGAGAACCTAGTCATGCCTTGCAAGCTGCTAATGCAAAGGTGTTATCCAATGATTCAGTTTCTAATGGATACATATAAATTTCTCGTATGTAGTGAACATTTCATTGAACGTGATAGCATACTGATCCTTTCTGGGTATTTTCCAGTCTTACAACTATAGCAATATATTGTAACTCTTCCTGTCTCAAAGAGATAATGTTGAACGGAATAGAAGCCACAAGACAATAATGATAACAAAAAGCATTAATAACCAGTCTCTACTTCTTATGATGTCTTAAGAGAGACAAGAGTAAAACAAACAAACAACTTTAGACTTTTGCTTAAACTCATAAATCAATATTCTCCCAGAACAGCATCTTGCTAATAAAGAGATGTGATTTAGATAAAACCACTTACTTCTCCTATGCTATGCAACTGCTGTGCAATATGCCGTAGGTCATTTTCACTTGCTAGGGGATTAAGGTGTTCCTGTACATCATAGACAAACTGCTGCAAGGACATCAGCTGGTTGGGTCCATTAATTTTTCTCCATGAAGGCAGTGTAGAGATTATTTTTTCACACAGATGAGTCATAGGTGAGCAAGTCTTACAAAAGCACAGAAAACATCCATTTGAGAAGAATGGTACTATCATTTTTTTGGTGTTTTTTTAAAAAATTTATTTTGTTCTCTTTTAATGAAGGTTTAATATATTCATAATGTCTATTCAGACCTAAAGAGTTCCCCTTGTGCTGGTCACCCTTAGTATGGAAATCTCCAGCAATTCATGGTGGTAGCATCAAACCATGCTACTTTACCTTCAGTCTCATATACATGTACCTACACATACATATGCAATGGTAATCACTATTTTTCGGTTAAAAAATGCAGCCAAAAGTTGATGCATAATAAGTTTACACATCTATATTCAGAATTATCTTTCTAACAGTTGAGGAAATTGCTCTGCTCTGGTGGTTTTTTTTAATTAGAAACTTATTTGCCTGAAATATATTTATTCTCTGTATTACTATGCTGATTAAAAAAAGATGGGAAAAAAAAGGTCAACACTAGAATCCAACCCCTGACAATAAAATTACAGAACTATGGCTTTGAACTGAAAATCTCAGATTGTTTCCTTTCAACAGAGAGCACTGGTGACCTGCTCTGTACACACAATGTTCAAAATACTGACTGAATCTTTGATGTCAGGAGTTTGTTTATCACCGGATCTGTCAAGCATGCTGCTAAAAAAATTGAACAGCACTGGTTTCTATATGTTTCATAATGGGAGTTCAAAATTTACAGTAAATTATGACACAAGATGTTCACATTTCAGCTGGTCCAACCCAGATCATTAGACATTACTTACAGAAATTATCTGGTTTCTTATTTCTTGCAAGTGATTTCGGAGTAGTTTCATATCTTTAGACCCAGATGCTCCAGCATCCAAAACAAATAACTTGTCTGAAATTTGCAGATCATTTCCAAATCTGAAAGATGAAAATTATTATTTACTTAAGTCCCAAATCCAGTTTTATTTCCAATTAACGTGCTTAAACACTACATATAAATATACTCCCCACTTACCTGTTCCTGATTTCTTTCAACAATGACATGTCTTTGTCATACCAAAACTCTCCCCCAACAGGCCGAGGAAGATTGACTATGTCAGCATGTGTGGCAACCAAAACAACACGCAGGGGACTCTTCAGCTTTCCACCAAATGCTAGGAGAGAAACAAGAGGACTCCCTCACTATGAGACATGCTTGTGGAGATGGCTGTCTTACTGAGGCAGAAAAGCAGAAATACATTTTACATTCTTCATACCAATCACTTTTGCCATAGATTAACCAATCTGTCTTATATATAGACAGACATATACCTGTCTATATAAATTATATACATCTATTAACTACAAACTATGATAGTGGAATAACAAAATAATTAGAAATAACAGCTTCTTGAAAGGGTTTTGCATAATCTTTGGATGGTCCTTAATACTACAGGTGCAGAGTACAGGATTATAAGTAGAACACAAAATTCTACAACATTCATATGTTGATATGAATGCTATTTCTCAGTACTTACACAAACAATGATCTCTCACTTAGGTGAGAGTTAGGTAGAAAAGCCTGGCAGAAACCATGAAAAAGAATGAGAAAGAAAGAAAGATTCAAATGGCATGAATGAGGTGACAGTATGGAACACAGAGTTTTCAATCTTTTCTCAAACTGTTTTTCCAGACAAGAGAAGACATATTTAGACTATTTTTAAAAGAGACAGCACAACCAGTCCTGCTCTTTTAGCCCGAAAAAACCTCCATGTCGGAGAAATATGCTCAGTTCTCATCAACCAAGAGCTACAGAATCTTGATTCATTCATAAAAAGCCACATTTTCCCAAATCTGTGCATAGCATTTCAAGGTAAGTATTTTGTAATTGTAAATATTTTTTTTTTTGGCAGTTGAAAGACACTGACAAAATAGCTGGAAAGTAATTCCAAAAGTTTTAACATTTCTGTCAACATCAGTTACTAGAGATTACTTGAGAGATTTGTAACAATAAAAAAAGCACACCCAAATGGAGCTGATCAGTATAAACACTGATTTAAGCAAAGTATCTAAATAATGCACTAATCACGTCAGCAAGAAGGAAAAATTAACTGAAATTCTGACTGTCAAACCAAGAACTAAGTTTCCTTGCTAGACTGAGGAGCCATGAAAAGCTTTCAGCAATTGCAAATTAACTGTATTTGCAGCTTTGACACTACTCCACAAATTTCAGGGCTTGTACTTCCAGAGGTAGTTTGTTGGTGGTTAGATCTCAATGCTCATATTGTTAAGGCTACGACTTGATTTAAACCAGAAAATAATAGAATGTAGATACGTGAACTGAAAACTGAAGGTTGGCCTTGGCTTGTTCTTATAATCTGGCTGAGATGATGCATAAAAAATTGAGCCAAACACAAAAAGAGAGAGGAAATACTCTTTGCACTATGTAAGTATTTAATACACTTTTCTGGTGAGTACCTGGCAGTGTTACAAATGTCCATGAGTGCTGAGTTAGATCCACTGGCTGTGATAGATAAGCTTTTGGATCATAAAAACAAGACACATGTCAGAGCTCAGTTCATTCACATAACTGTCACAGTCTGCAGACCAATACTCAGCTACAAACACGACCAAGTTACGTAGAGATATACACCTAGACTAACAGACCTTTAAAAAAAAGTATTTTTTAAAGTTAATTTATTTGCCTGCCAAGTAACTTTCAGTTTGTTAGAAAGGTGGAGAATAGGTGAAGTGAAACTTAAAAGAAATACTGACTTCTGTCCACCCTGATGCACCAAAAAGTTACCGTATTTGAAGTCCAAATACAACTCTAATTAAACATGTTAAAGTTGCACATACTGCCGAGTAATGCTATTCCACACTACCATTATGTCTTGTTCTCACTAGGAAGGCTAATTTAGTCTGAAAACAGTTAATCTGCGCTACATATAAGTAGAATGTAATCATATTTCTAAACTTAGTTTTAAATGGTTCCAACATTCTGAAACAGTCTTCCACACAATTTATCTGACATAAAAGTTTGTCTGCAATGTAGAGATGTAAATCCCAGTGCCAAAAGAGGTTGCACTGAATCACATGACACTTATTAACTGGACTAAGTGTGTGCACAACTCTTCCAGCTTGTTCTACAGATAGAATTCCCTGAGAAACCTTGCATAAAGTTTGTTTGAATACATGGGGATGAAGACACATTACAGCACTCAACACAGATGAAGTACAAAGGTGCACAGAAGTACAAAAAGCTTTATTCTACAGTCCTCTAATACTTCATTAACAGGCAGAAGGACATACCTATCGGCTCCTCAACTGGGACCAACGACTTCAGGAAATTGAGCCAAAAGGTCAGTTGGTTTAACTGTATTTCATAAGGCTCCTCGAGGCTAAAAAGCACTATGTGAATTGCAGTGTGATCATTTGTAGCAAAATAATCGTAACAGCAGAAGTACACAGGATTCCCAGAGAATTCCCAGATGCTGAAATCACCAACTCCTGAAAAACAGACAAACAGATGAAGAGATCACAGTAAGCATGAAACACCTTTCAGGTGTGGAAAGACAAACAAAAGAATTATTCTGATATAAACTTTCACAAAGATAAACTGTGTGCATGTGAGAAAGTAAGACTGCAAATGCAATCATGAAGAAACGGAACAAATTTCAGTCAGTTTCAGAGGTTTAGAAGTTGGGTCCTTAAAATTGGTTCCTCTCACATTCACTTCTCTAGGACATTCAGCTGGCAGCCACATAGCAGCACTGATGTTAAATGCATGCAGCCTTACACATTAAACTGGGCTTTGCCTTGCACAACAGCAACAGATCTTGTAGTTCTCTTGAAAACCAAGAATAATGGCTCCCATTCTTTTCCTGCTTACCCCCCAAAAGCTTAGTATTTTTATTATTTTTAATTATTAACATGCCATTGCTGATTTTAAAAGCAACAGAAGGACATTCTCAAAGAAGCCCCTTGCTTTACAGAATTGCACTATTCACATCATGTTGGTAAATCAGGACTGAAGAATCACTATGTTAAGGATCCTAAGAGTCCCATGCTTCTTTTTGACATCTTCTTTAGCTTCAGGTGAGAAAAGTATTAGTGTGTTGCACTGCATGGCACTTCCCAGATGCACCATCTGACTGGGGTGAAGTCTAATGCACTTGTACTACCTCTAGTTCAATGAATGCTGATTAAGATGTGCCTCAAACATCTAGAAGGAAATAAGTCAGAAATCTCCAATCTGCTGTTACGAGTACAGCTATTCAGAGTTCACCCATGTGTACACTTTTGTTCTGTATCAAGACAGCACAGAGAAAGGAAAGAAACCCCTTCTGACAGTCTGTGGCACAATTCTGTTTTCCTGCAGAACCTGACTGGGTTTCAAATTACACTGAAAGAAGTTAGTCTGAACAAAGAACAAGCTTTGGCTACTTGGCAAACTCTTCCGCATCTAGGACAAATGTTTTCTCACTGCATGCATTAGTGTGCATATACTCCGTTCATAAAGAGGTTTCTCTCTACAAAGTAAAATTTTGATTAATACTAACTCAGCCTCAAAACTACAGCTGCTAAGACATGCAAAACATTTTCCTTATTAAGAAGAGATCCTACTGGGAGACATCTTATCACCTATATAAGGATTAGAACAGCTGGTGGTGTGTAAGCATCATTTGCATGCTCTTTTATTGTCAAAATCCATATATGTGTTTATGACAACTTCTTTGCCTGACCCCTCTTACTGCTAACTGGTTTCAACTGCAGAGCAGTTAGCTTCCTTGGCAAAAAAAAAAAGGAAATCAGAAACTCCACTCACCATGACTGGTGAGCTCCAGGGCTCACCAAACATGCTCCAGCCCTGTCATGGGGTGCAAACAGTAGGTCCTTCGTATAGCTGGGAACCAGTTAAATGCTGAGGACATTTGGGTCTATGGAACCAGATCATATCTGATAAAATCCCCAAAGGACATACAGTATAGGTGAAGGAGCTTTCACACTAGTAGCCACTTTGCCAACCCACCCCTGTTACACCAAATCCTTCCTTTGTCCTGCCCACTTTATTCACTTCAAAAACATTTCTATGAGATACTATGAGGATCTGACACAAGTGATTATTATGGATATTACAGCTACAGAACTTCAGGCAGATTTACTTTCTCCTTAAACAAATCAAATCCCACCACTGCTGTATTCTCAAACACAGTCACTACTATACCAAGTCAGACATTTTTTCCATTTTTATGTTTAAAACCAAGAAAAATGGCATTAGCCATCCCTCAGATTCAAGGCATCCCAGTCCAGGGCTATGCTTACCATGCAAGAAGGCATTTTGGATGTCAATGGCCTTGGTGGACTGGTCATCAGCAGAGAAGTGAGAGTGATGAGCAGGTGATACGAAAGTTTCTAATACACCTTTGGTCAGGCCTGGCTCAAACATCATACTTCGGCTTCTCACGCTGACGTTTTCGCAACCAGGATAAAGATTCGTAATACTTACTGAAACTGGGTCACAGAAAGGAAAATGAGATTACAAACCATGTGAAAATCACAACCAGATCACTTCAAAATAAGTATGCAAGGCATAAAGGCAGATTAAAAAAGTGACAGTGCTCTTCAAAGAAAGGAGATAACTACGAAGCTGTGAGAATACATAGCTACATCCTTAGTCTGAATGATTTAAAGAAAAATATTAGAATGATTCCATAGAGCACTTATATACTGCTGAGTGGGAAGCATAGAAAAAACCTGAATTATTTGTGAATGAATGTTGCAAAGATATACTGCTTTTTTTTTTTTTTAGCTAAGGGCTGCAATTTCATATCATGGCCTATTATCATTGGCATGGAAATGCTACACATTCATATAGTTGATTCCTGTAAATAACAATAAAAAATACCACTGTATAACAACTCTTTCTGGAGAGGTGTGTGTGGGGAGAAAGCAGGGCCTTAACCAAAATTATTTTACTAATAAAGAATTTTTAAAATTCGTGCTTAATTCAGATTCCTGGAGAGTAAATGAGAAACGAAAGGGCTTTTTAACCGACTTGCACCATCTAGTGGATAAAGTAAAGCTTTCTTTCCTCCACTAGATGGCAAATTCTAGTATTTGGGGTTTACTATAGAAAGAAATTACCCGTTAGCTGTAAAACTGTACTTCCATGTTTGATCTCCTAGTGTAATGTTTAAAATCTTTAGGCTCTCGTAAATAAAAACATGGTGAATTCACACACTTATTTTTACAGAGTTTAAACAAACACATAAACAAGCAAAGCATGTGATCAAGTATAGACTGAATTGTGCTGGTTTAAATATTTATCTGATTATGTCACTCAACCCATGACATCATTTACATGTTATATAATGATTTTCATCCAGAAAGAACATATACTGAAACAAGTGAAAGCCAAAACTCCAGATGTTAAAGCAACACCATAGTAGCTTTGCTTGTATAGAACTGCACAGCTTTCTAGCTTTGCATCTAGGTAGGCTATTTTCAAGTGCATGCTTCAAATTCACCGTTACTTCTACATTGTTTTGTCAATGTGACTGGCAGTCTTTCTGATTTTATGATGGTGTGAGCACAAAACACCTCTCCTTTGGTCTTTGGTTCTGGCACCAACATATAAGAAAAGAAAGAAATCTATCTTCAGTCAAACCTTCCTGCACTGACTCCAGGAACTGATATTCCTTGAGTGACTTATCTCCCCTTGTATGACACAGTAAAACAAGACAAATAAATTAAGGACTTTTGATGGATTAATATAACCAAATTCTTTGTTCTGTTGTCACAGATGTGAGGCCCTTGTGTTAAGTAAACAACAAATGCAATAACAATATCTGTGCCAGGTACCTTGTCTTGTTAAGCCCCTCCATTGCTCAGGTGACTAGACAGAAAGTAGAGATGAAATCTTCCACTAGCACTGCTCTAACATTACTTAAAGACGATGAATGAAAACCTGCTAGTAGTATCCAAAAATTTTTAAAGAAAAGGCAACCCTGGCCCCAACTAAAACTTACATAGTAAAATTACTTCTAAACATCAATTCAAACTTGAGCTCCTCAACATGCCTTCTTAGTTTATATACATTGCACAGTCCCTCAGTGTCAGAAAAGAATCATAGAATCACAGAATTTAAGGGTTGGAATGGACATTACAGATCATCTAGTCCCAACCTTCCCTGCCATGGGCAGACACACCTCCTCACTAGATGAGTTTGCCCAAGGCCTCATCCAGCCTGGCCTTGAACACTGCCATGGTCGGGGCAGCAACTCTTGAAGTTCCAGTGGGTGAACTGGGCAACCTGTTCCAGTTTCTCACCACCCTTATAGTATAAAACTTTTCTCACATCTAACCTAGACTTTCTCTCCTTCAGTTTGAACCCGTTACCCCTTGTCCTCTCATTGCAGTTCCTAACAAAATGTCTCTCTCTGGCTCCCTTGTAGCCCCTTCAGATATTGAAAAGTTGTTCTGAGGTCTCCACGCAGTCTTCTCTTCTCCAGGCTGAATAGCTCCAGCTTCCTCAGCCTGTCTTCATAGAAAGACCTGGACAAATGGTTCACTAGTCTTTCCACTGTCCTTTTGCCACAACTGTGGGTTCTTCCAAAGCTGGGCACATGCTTAAGTATAAATCTAGCTAGTTCCCCCACATCTTGTAGCTCTCCCCACTTTGCACAGGTCTACTGGTGACATATGGGCAACATATTCCCTAATATTTACCCCCATTTACTTTAGTTTAGAGAACTTCCATTTTCACCTTGTGTGAAGACTATTTTAGACACCTCTAACTAGGTTAATTCAGTCCTGTACCTCATGGAAAAGCACTCCAAGGTATCAGAGGCTGTTCTGATTCCTGTTATGCCTACAAAATCACATAAAGCTGTGTAAAATTGAAACAGCTGTTGCATCATTTATTGAAGATCCTCCAGCAAAAAGGAATCTGGTCATGACATTGGCATTTGCAGCCTATGACTTTTTGTAAAAAATAAACACCAGCATTTACAATTCCTGTCCTCCACTCTTGAAGTTCACTTATGCAGCATGTAAGCAAAACAAATCCCTAACTACTCACGTACCCTTCACACTCACTGCTCTCTTCCTCTTACTTTAGGTACAAGCCTGTCCACAGAGAAGTCAATCCCCTCTCCACTTTGCTTTGGGGTCTTACACACTTAGACTGTTCTGTCTTGTGCACCGCAGCCAACAGCTCTTCCTTAGAAGCTATAGAGGCTAATAGGAAAATGTTTTCTCTTGCAAATGTTACAGCTTCAAAGCCATACCTGAAGGTTTGGAAGACAAAGGAGATGGGGGGAATCTGCTTGAGTTTGTGGAGGAGAGCCTAGGCCTACGTCTTCGGAAAAAGCTTCGTATCAGGCCACATTTGAGAGACTCCACAAGGGTGGTTTTTCCAGCGCCAGAGTAACCAAACAACTTCAGCTTGATCCGGGGCTGTGGATTCTGTGTGTGCCGCAGCTGCTGTATAAAAAGCCCCCGGTGTGTATCCTGAAATTCAACATAAAGAAGAAATCACAATATGTAGCAAGGAAGTTCTACCTCCCAAAAAACTCAAAACGTCGGGTTTAGATACACTTTCTTGCCAGACTGGTGGTCATCTGCTTCATCATGCAAGTGATCAGTTGCCTGCAGAAGAGCAGGGACAGGCAGACAGGACGCTGGTTACTGCTTGCTCTCAAGAGCCACCTTGAGGTTTCAGGAAAATCACACATGACATCAGGCTCAATATCAGTGAATGGGATCATTTAGACCTCTGAGGGAGTGGGCAAAGGAGGAAAAACTAGGCTTATTCAGTACTCATTCTCCTTACTCATCAGTCTCAGTAGCAAAATCAATATCCATAATCTTATCAATACACATGCAGCAGTGAAGAATTTTGCTGGGACAGCTACTACCTGAACAATCCAAAAGCTTCATGTGTGCTTCTCCTCCTCTTTACATTGCCATTTTCTGTACTTCTAATATTTGGAAGAATTTTAAGGAAACAGGGAGAGAGCAGAAAGGTGGAAGGGCAAAGGAACTAGCTTAATTTTCCCTTTCTTCATTTCTCCATTTAGAGCTGAGAGAGGGGCTCTGTTGTTCTGCATTTTGTACCAAATTTAATATATAGGATGAGTCATTAAGTGAGCACCTACAGCCCCTCAGAATTATAAGCATGCAGCAATTGAGCTGAGAAATTGGAGAGAAACAGCAGCACATACAATTTAGTTCCTTCTTCACTAACAAGCATTTAATACATTAGTCATAATGCAAATACTGCACTCTCACGGCTGATACTGAATCCTCCTACAAGAGCCACTATGATAGGAGGTTCTTCACGTGTGTGCTATTAGAGACAAGACACTTCACAAGCACTGAAAATAAAGTAAGTGTAGGTATGCTCTCTACTAGATGATATTGACCATTTTGAGTAGTACTTGAATATTTTCAGTGGTTTGATGTGTTATTAATTTCAATTGATCAGATTCTCTATTGCAAAGTATAGTCTGATGAAGTGTATAATTATCATACATGTGCTCCACATATAAACAGATAAGCCTTCAATAATGAAGTATACTCTGCTATCAAGAAGAGAGTTACAGTGACTAGCATATCTTTTTTTGGAAGAGATTTATCTGATCTCTTTGTTCTAGGTCAGTTCGTATTACTTCCATATTTACATCATGACTAAACCATAAATTTACCCACTTGCATGCAGGCATAGGCAAGAGTTTGGTATGGGGATACAACTATGCAAAATGGAGTCTGTTAAGACAAATGTTTACAAAAGCTATCATTACAAAGGAAGCCTTAGCTCTCTTACATCTTCACAGATATATATTTTACAATCCTAGCAAGTACAGATTTGCTAGTGAGCCTAAAGGACATGATTCTACTTCCACCTTGGCAATGCTTGGTACACATTGTCTTCTACTGCTACTTTGAAATGGTAATTTATTTTCATTTTCCACAGACCCATCAGCAAAATTATAACACCATTGTTTTAATTGGTTTGGCTCTTGCCTGTAATCTCCAGGCAAGTGGTCTCTGAACTTTCACAGCATGAGTTGATGCTGCCTACCCAAATAATCAATGCATATCAGATGTGTCAGACATAATGCCTTACAACAAGCCCAAGTCAGCTTTCTGTTCTAATTTCCAGGGGATTTGGATATACTGAAACTGGAGAATTGAAAGATGGCATTGAGAACTTATGCAACTGTTCCATATGGTATTAAGAGTTTTCATAAGGGGCACAACCCCCCCATAATTCATAATCATAATCTAATGGTGATGATGGGGAAATCAGTAGTTTATTTTCTACTAAACAGATGCTTTGCTAGGCATTGTCAGAGACAGATGGAGATTGATCAGTGGTGAAGACTAGCTTAGCCACCTTTATGAATATGTACATATTTGCTTTAACTAGAGACATAATTTCAAATTTAAAATATGAAAAGGAAAAAAGGCAACAGCTTTTTAGAATGGCCTTGATGAATAACTTATTTTATGTTTTTCCATGGTCAAACTTCCCTTGGTATCTTAAAAACAGGAAAACATCAGTTAAAATTCGTGCATTCCCAACCTTTTTAAGTCTTGCAAGCAGACTGGCTACATGTTCATGCTGCTCTGCTCTGGCGAGATCTTCTGCTGTTTTCCCATCCTGTTAAGACACAAATTATTACCAGCAGTTCCTTCCTTTTGCCCACAGTAAAAACAATCACATGCAACATAGCTCAGCTGCTCAACGCAGTAACAGAATTGCTGTCAGATGCACCAACAACCAGTAATGATTAAGCCTCACCAGAACCCCTGGGGTTTTTTTATTTGTAAAAAAAATCCCAGTATAATGCAGAACAATAACATTTCTTTTACAGATTGGCATCTTGATGCCACTGTAACAAGATACTTTGAACTCAGAGCCTGAGAGCAAAGTCAAAACTCCTCCACCTAAATTCCTTTTCTCACTAATTAGAGGATGATAGTGATTTCTAGATATTACACACTGAGCAGATCTAAACGTTCAAAGAGGGGACACATCAGTATATTCACTCACATGAATAGCAGGTGAATTTTTATTTACTAATGGATAAAGACTGACAGTGCCATATCAGTCACTGGAGGATTCCAGAAAGCAAGAAGTGTGTAAGGGATGCAGTTTAAATTGCATCAGCAAATTTAAAAGGAGAAGCAAAGCTGCCTTCAGCATTCTGGTCTTGCCGTTTAATTACCTATGTTTCACAGATCAGCAGTTTAATATTGAAAAGACTGAAAGAAAAATTGCCCACTACTTTCACTCTTACAGCTACATCAATGCTATTGTTTTAAATTTTGGTAAGAGGTAACTAATTTATGAGCACTTTGCTTATTTCACTCTCTCAGATAAGAACTCTCAATTATTAAGTAGTAATACTGAAAAATTAAGGTTTCTTTTGTCTTTTTTTGGGGGGGAGGTCCTATCTTTGATTTTACTAGTTTTTCTTGCAAAACCTACATTGTCTTACGTAGTTCCCAAGGTTAGCTCTACGTATTATCTACTACAATCTACTATTATCTCTACATGTGAAGTAAGTATATTTGTCCACCTACAGAAGACATTTTCAGATTTCCATAAAATTTATTAGGTACTTCAGAAAATTCAGACAGAACAGGATCAGAACTTTACCAAAAACCAGTCAAAATTGTAGTTGATGGCATGAACTGAGTAAATTTGAACCAATACCTTACCATTATATTCCTTCCCTAATTGGTATGTAATTGCAACTTTAGTAAAGAAACATTTCAATGTATTTTTAAAAACTAATTTTCCGCAAGGAAGATGTATCAAAGAGGAATAACTGCTTTGTCTGTGCTGACCCTGCCATCTAAATGCCAGTTAAACCTGAGTGCCTGCTGTATGAGAGCAAGAGCAGTCTAGTGGCTGGGCAGTTAGCCTGCCACCAGCAGAACTGCTTCAATACTTGCAGTGTTTTGTGAGTTTCCAGTCGTGAGCACATGCAGGGGAATTCATAACCTGCATGAGGTTATAACCACGACCACCTTCCTGAGAATCCCTGTGATAAAAGGTTGCAGCCTATACCAACCTAAAGTGTAAATTTTATCCCAATCCCCATATCTTTGGCCTCCTCTTAAACCCAAAGCAGGATGTCCACAGCCTGGCACTGCATTATTCCAGAGTGCAGTATGTTTCTGTCTCAACACAAGGTTGGAGACGGCCTGGCAAACTCCTGCACAAAGCAGGTATGCAGTGACAGATCCATGCATGGGTGTTGTCCCTTTGAATCAGAGCAGGTCCCACACCTCTTGATGGGGATAGCATAACTGGGTAGCTTCACACCCTTGCTTCTCTGTCTCATTTGTCTACAGGCATTTGTCCTGGCTTCAAGTCTGACTTTGGCTAAACAGCTGTACTCTGGTACATTGCCTGTTTGGTTCAGCCACAGCTATTTGGGCACACACACAACACAAGTGACCGTCTTCTGAGTATTGGCAAGGAGTCTGGGTTATAATGGAATGTGGGTAATAATGGAATGGAGGTGACTGCTTCCATAACTGAAACAATGGTAACAGGAATGGTTCAAATTGCCAAGTATCTAAGCAGGTGTGTGCACAGAGCAAGCCTACCTCTACCAGTAGCATGGCACTGCCATGACCCAGAGCTCTCTCATGCTTCATAGCAGGTATCTGAGCTTAAGACCAGCTGTCTAATCTTGGGTCAAACTGCTGTGAAGAAAGTAGATTTGAATAGAAGCCCCACTGGGGGCTTTCATACTACCTTTAGCTCAGGTGTTGTTTTTAGGTGGAGGCTTTTCCCTATGGTCCTCACCTAAGCAATACTACAACTCTATACCTCTGTGGCTATGTAGCCCACTGACAGGTCTCTAACTTCTGGATTTGACCTTGAAACTGTCTCTTCACTATGATATTGCCTGGCAATCACACGACCCTTGGTTGACTATGGTCACTGGGCCCAATTCTTGACCATCACTTAACCACAGACCTACCTCATTGTTAAAGGCTTGTCTGGTGACCCAGATTCTTTGCTGAAGCTGGATGCCATCACTGGAACTGCTCTGCTAGCCTTGCTTCAGTTCTGTGTGATCAGGTCCTTATTGGTGAGGACACTGACCCTGCTTGCCTTGCTGTTTACTCTTGGCTCCTAGCACATCTTCCCTTATGGAGCAATGCCTTAACAAGGGCATTGGCTGATAAGTGTAGTTTTTTAAGCACAGGGTCATCAGACCACACAGTGAACAGAACAGGCAGAAAGGCCTGTGGAATATGTGAAGGATACCCCAAGAATGCTGGCAACAACCACTGAATACAGCAGAAAGAACTCTAGGTGCAATTTACCCAAAAACCCCATTTGGAGATGTTAACATTGACAGATGCTAGCAGTTCAGTTCACATGTCTGTTGAAAATTTACTCAGATCTGGAAGCTCAGTTTGTTGCTTAAGATAACAGCTGGAAAAAGCATTTGCTTCTATGAATAAGAAGTCAATGGAACAAAGTTCCCTTTTTTGGTCCAAAACTGTAAGATGTTTAATTCTCTGCATGTCCACTGCAGGAATGATTGTCCACTACAGAGCACAACAAGGATTAGAAAATACCTCTGCAAGCAAAATAGCAAATGGGTTTCAGCAAGATATTTTCCTGTTCAAGCTTTCCTGAAAAGTACAGAGTATGTATACACAGGAATAGCAATATGTAAGGAAAGCTGACATCTAAAAAGGGCTTGGTTGCATGATCCATGAAAGTGTATTTTACACCTGGTGGTAATATTTCATTGCAATTGCTGACTGGCTCCTATGTTGCATATCAGAGAGCTATGCTTGCAAGAGCTGGTCCTGAGTTCAACTGGCATTTGCAAGCATCATCATTCAGAGTTTTTAAGCAATCTAACAATTTTAAAGTTGGTTTAGAAACTTCCATGAGCAAAAGCCAAGAATATGGTGTCAGTTAGCATGTGACATAATAGATTTTTTGAGCAATTTTAAAACATTTGAAATTATTGTATTCCAGGAATGGAAGGTTTTCTAAAGTCACTTAACAACAGTCAAGCAATCAAACTGAAAATCAAACCACTGCCACAATAAGTTTTAGCCTAGGAAGGAGGCAGCAAAGTCACACTGCAGCCCAGTTACTTGAGACTGCTGAAAAAAGTTAACTTCTTAGAAACGGCATACTGAGAGAAGAAAAAGGTAATTAGTTCTACTGCACTGGCTCAGAAAGAGATGTTAATAAACTTTTCAGAGCAGTTTAACATCCACCTAGCACACTAGTGCAAAACTGAAATATTAAAATCGCAATCCATTCCTTTTCTCTCTTTTCCTTCTCTCTGCCACTACACCTCCAGAATACTGGGTAGGTATGTATATTCAGTCTACTTCTCCTGCTAGATTTAGTATCAGCACTATTTAAATTGTTATTTCCTTCAAACTGATCTAAACTTCAGAGATCTTGGAAGGATGAGGTCCACACAGGCAATTATACCAATACAATCATCATGACGTACATGAAGTGCAACAGCTCAAGAATTCCTCCATCACCTTTTTGTTATATCTCATCTCTATAGTATATAGTAGTGAAAATGCATATACATACTGGGGAGTAACAAACAAACAAACAAGACAAAAACAGGTGATAAAGGAAAATCTATAGAACATCCCACTACGTCCACTGCACATTTCATTATTATTGATTAATAGGGGACATGGCAATCTACAATCCAGTAGTTATCAAAAAGTAATTACTAGATGCTAAACTTGTTTAAGACACAGTTCCAAGTTCATTGGCATTCTCCTGCTATGTAAGATACATGTGTAGAGATAAAAAACAGAGTGCTAAATCGAGAGGAAAACAACAACAACAAAAAAAGTGTATTTTCGACCAAACGGGTAAAGCAAATGATACATAAGTTTTCTCCTTTTTCACTCCATTTCCGCCATCTCATGAATAATTTGTTAGGAAAAGAACTTTGAAAAACCTGGACTTAACTAAAATCTAATGGCAATATGTTTTCAATATACAGAGCAATAATTATTTCTGAGCAGAATACATCGGTTACAGTGACTAGCAATGTAAAATGATCCAATGGATCTGAAAATAAAACATGCTTAATTAGTTAAAAACACACATAATGGTGTGAATGGTGCCTATAATGTATGCATGATGAAGGACACTTCATTCCTG
>NW_008668627.1:40521-71792 GCF_000695815.1 Acanthisitta chloris
CACCTTCTTGAGAATGAAAAATACCTTCAGTGGTGCTAATTGGAAGCAGTGGTGCTGACTGATCTGACATGAACAATTTGTTTTACAAGGATACTTGCATGCTAATTCACTCATCCATGCAACCACACATTGTTCAGCATAAAACCAGAACTTTTTAAGCCCCTGAAAGCAAGAAAAGTATTTAAGATACATACAGTGCATCTGTATGCATCTTAAATGTGATCTTAATGTCAATGGCTCACAGCACTTACAGAAAACACAATGACACGAGTAATTCTTAGAAGAAATTACTAGGTGTAGATGAAGTGGTAGCTGTACTGCACCATAACCAGTTTCAAATTCAGTTGTAAGAAGGGAACAAGTAGACAAAAGAGATATATTCATCTTGTATGAAATACACAGCCTAGCTTTTATTTTTTGATTCAAAAATGTATTGTCCTTTTCCTCCCCCCTTCTATGAGTTCATTTCCTACTCTCATGCATAAAAGAAGCAAGAATAACAGTATTTCTCAATACTTACAGAGGTTAAAGCTTCTACATTGGCACCAGTAAGACAAAGGAACCGGACAACATCAAGTATTCCATTGTTTGCTGCCAAATGTAAAGGTGTTCTTCCATACTAACACAGGGAAAGAAATATCATTACATTAGTCAAAGAGCTTCACTCTTCAGAGCTTCACACTTAGTCATTTTATGACTAATAATCAAACATATTGTACTGATAGATAGCAAAGATCTTGCAAAAACTGTTAGAAGAAGTACTTTTGTTTACAGGTTAAGCACAACTGCATAAAGTGCAATTAAAAACAAAGGCTAGATTGACTATTTGAACAATGGGAAACAATTTTATAGCTGAATCCCTCACAGCTGTGGAGGATTCCTTTAGAGTTTTTTTGCCTACATTTGAGAATGTCTTCCTAATTCTAGAAAATTTAATTGCATTTCGCTTAATTAAATATGAACCAGTTAAACAACACTAATTCCTTAACCTTTAAAACTCTAGATTCTATTTCAATCCAAGTATTACTGAAGATTACATACCTGCAGTCTCCCCCTTCCACCCAAAGGAATAAAATGGATGAATGAGAGAATCAGCCTAAAGGAACGTGTTTTTTCAGTGACAGGGGAAAAGTGCTCTAAAGTATTGCTTCTCCAATCTTTCCTTTTCTCCATGAATTTCTTCACTAACAACAGGTCCTCATGACATCCATTTCTGGTCTTTGATGTTCAGAGCTACTGTTATAAGTATCACTACCATGTATTCTCTGCTGATAGCTTACTATTACTTCACATTTTCATGTTTTCAATACTGTTCTTCCTGTCTCAACCCTACAATCAGAATCAAACTCACAAAATTACTTCTTGAAAGAGTATTTGAAAGCAAAATAAACTTTCTGACAACTGTAAACTGGAAAGATGTTCAGGGTCCTCAAAGCCCTACATGTCAACTCAAATAGCATTCTGGCTTGTCTCAGAAAATGTGTGGCCAGTAGGACTAGGGAACTCATCCCCCAGGTACTCAGCACTGGTGAGGTGGCATTCTGAATCCTGTGTTCAGCTCTGAGCTCCTCAGGACAAGAATGATGAAGTGCTGGAGACTGTCCAGAGAAGAGCAACAAGGCTGGTGAAGGGTCTGCAGCACAAGTCTTATGAGAAACAGCTGACAGAGCTGGGGTTGATTAGCCTGGAGAAAAAGAGGCTCAGGGGTGATCATATCATTCTCTACAACTGTCTGAAAGGAATTTGTAGCGAGGTGAGGGGTTGGTCTCTTCTCCCAGGAAGCAAGTGACAGGATGAGAGGAAATAGCCTCAACTTGTGCCAGAAGAGGTTTAGATTGGATATTGGGAAATATTTCTTCACTGAAACGGATGTCAAGCATTGCAATGGGCTGTCAGGGGAAGTGATTGAGTCATCATTCCTGGAGGTATTTAAAAGATGTGGGGACTTGGCATTTGGGGACATGGTTTAGTGGTAGACCTGTCAGTGCTGGGTTAATGGTTGGACTCTATGATATTAAAGGTATTTTCCAACCCAAATACTTCTGTGATCCTATGATTCTAAATAAATGCATGTGATATTCTACTGCACATTATCTGTGAAAGAAATAAACAGAGCCTTCAATCAGTATTACATAAGTGTGGACAAAGCCAGATGTGAGGACCAAGGAGGGAAGTTCATTATGTTAATGCACTCTCATCACATGGCTTGTTGCTGAGGAGGAGCAGTAGAAATAAAGATTCTCTATTTGGTAAGACTCAAAATCACTCTTTCAAATAAAGGGCACTCTAAAAATCACTCCAGAATACATTGCTCCTAAAAGAATAACAGGACACAAACTACAACCACTGCTCCTGTGGCCATGATCCTGCCCCCACTGAACTCTTGAAGACGGATTATTTTTTCCACTGCACACTGGTGGCCAGTTCACTGATCCCAAATCAGCATTTTCCATTAAGAAAAGAGGACCTCAGCCTTGTGGCCCATTAACTCAGCTTCCCTCAGTTGTGCTCTCAACTGTGGATTTGGATGTAGTAGCCTGGTCAATCAGGTTCAAGCTCAGAGCCAGGACTGGGGAGCTCATTGTTTTGACTCTTTTCATTTGACAACTGATGATTTTAATGATTGAAGCCAAAAGTGATTGTACTGGATGACAATGCTCAAGACAAAAGCCCCATAACTTTTTCTAGCTGGTTAATACATTGCCAGCCCTCTGGTAAGGAATAGAAGTGTTAACTAACAAAGTATCACTGCCATAACATGTACTTTTGCAGAAAAAAAACCCAAACAACAAAGAAGCTACAATATCTGAATCAAATTCCAGATGGCAACATAAAGATTCCTACAAGTAACTCTTAAACTTTGCAGCACACATAAAATTTAAATAGGGCAAAGAAAGACAGACAGAACTGAATATCAAGCTCTAAGCACCACACCCTGTCAGCAGAGGCCAGTGGCTGACCTTGACCTCTTCAAACTAAAGAAAGTTTCCTGAAACAGGTTACTCATCTCCTAAAAATGTCTAAGAGGAAAGACAGAATGTTAAACCTGTAAAGCATCGTTTAGTTATCCCATATACTGCAGCACAAGCACAACAGAAGCAGCAAACAAGGCACTAGTGTCTCAAAGTTAAGGGACAGGTAATCAAACATTCTTTTTGGGAAGTGCTTATGACAATTATGGATTGTTTGCATTTTTAGCTGGCAGTAATTCAGCAATAGTCTCTGCAATCAACATTGTTAGAGCTATAACATGTAGCAGATTTTTCATAAAAATAGATGAGTCTTCAATTCTGTGTATAAATTACTATTACACATGAAATCAAGGCCAGCAGCTATGCACTTCATCTGCTCTGCAGCGCCTAGAGGTAATCTGCATAAAGCAAAGCTATATGCCTAGGGAGGAAGGGTGACATATACTTCAACAACAAGAGTCGAGTGGCAAAATATACTGTGATAGTTCACCTGGGTTCTTTCTTCATGGGTCTTTAATAATCTATTAAACTGAAACAAACTTAGGTAAATTTGTGGGGTGAGTCAATTAATGCTTTTTGTTTGGACACTTTCAGAGGCAGAAAAAAATCAAAGGAAAAACATTTTTCATATCAGAGAACTTGAGAAGGTCATCTAATGCAATAGGTGAGCCATTAAACAACACAGTTCAGCATCTGTATTCCACATACCTTATTAGCAACATCCAAATTACAACTTGCTCCGCAGAGTGCCATCACAATGGGCACATTCCCATCTTTGCAGGCCACATGCAAGGGAGTGTTGCCATGTCTATCTTGGAAATCTACAAAACATCCTTGGCTGATAAGAGTTTTAACTACTTCTATTTGACATCTTCTCACAGCAAGATGCAGGGCGATATGACCATCCTGAAATCACAAGACAGTTTCAAGGTGAGATATAATAATGCTAAAAATCAAAGCATTTAGCAGAGTCACAACCATTTTATGTAGCTGGGTGTATCTCCATGCCTCATGAATCACACTGGTTTGTATTTTGAAGGTGGAGGCAGGGAGATGCACACATCTGTCAGAACAAATAAGCCATGGGATGAAAGCAAATTTCTATTAAGCCACTGGGCTTTGCAGTGGAATGGATGAAATGAAAATACACATTCTCTACTTCCAGCTTTCCTAGGAGGTGGGAGAATGTCCAACTGTAACAACCAGCTGAATATTGTAAACTCTATTGAAAACTCTAGCATTTACTGACAGAAGTTAGTGATGCAAAAGTCATTCAATCTGCTTAGAGATCAGTAAACTTTAGAGACAGGGTTTTCTCACTGTGGAACAACCTAAAGACACAATGTGATTAGAAAAACCAATTCTTTTAGAAGCAAAAGCATTTTTCTGAACTTTAATAACTATTCAGTTAATATTAGCAGTAAAGGCAGCTAAAAGGGCAACCATACCCAAAAAACAAGCGATAAAGTTACAAATTTAATTGTTGGCATTACAGCATGAAAGACAAAACTGATTCCGAGTCAAACAGAGTCATATTATTAAATAGTTCTTATTAGAAATGGATGTGATTTATCCAACTAATAGGACTCAAAGGCAAACAGTAAAGACGTCTTTTTTTCCTCTTAAGTAAATAGCCTGTTGCCAATTACAGAACCCAATGTTCCTGTCGTTTTTCAAGAGTGTTACTCATTAGGTGATAACTGATAAAGAAATAATGAATCGGCAAAAACCCAGTCATGAAAAAATAACGAGCGGACAACCTTAAAGACTACTGCAGCCATCAACAGTCTGTATGTGAACTGCTGAGAAAATCCATGTCATGGAAAAAATGCTGACTCATAGCACTAAAATGAAGCAATTCAGAGATACATCTCTGTCACACCTGTGATCTCTGGATATAATTCTTGAATAAGAGTAGCTCAAACTAACCTTGTCCGTTGCATGAAGGTCAGCCCTGTGTTCTGCCAAGCATTCCACAATGTCATGGTAACCCCTAGCAGATGCTGTCAAGAGGGGAGTTTCCCCTTCCTTGTTTTTAATGTTCACATTGCAACCTGCTTCACAGAGTGCTTTGGCAACAGAGTAGTAGCCGTGCCAAGCAGCACAATGCAGTGGGGTTTCTTCTTCCTGTCAACATGTGAAATAGAAAGCAGAGCTGAACCGAACACCAGGAAAAACAGTCCTCCAACTTAAAAAAAACAGAAAGATGACATGAAAAAGACCCAAGAGTTCACTAAGTAAGCCCTATGAAAAGATGCAGGAATTTCTAATGCTGACATTCTAAAATCTAAAATAACTTCTGCTGACATACCAAGTGATTATGGTACGTTGCATGTCAGCAACCTTAGTTTAAGTGTATCCGTGCCCCTGGAGCTCTCTTGGTTGTCTCACTTGAAAAATGATCCTCATTCACATGCAACTTCTACATCTTGTGTACTGAGGGACTAATCCAGGGTTTAAAACTGATTGATCACCAAGGAGATGCAAATCCCACTAGACTTAGAGCTACAGGCAGATCACTCTGCTTACCATGTTCAAAAAGCACATCCCAATGATCTGAGAGTATAGGCAATGACCTGGGTACTTAGGTACCCAAGCCCTTTAAACACACATCAAAAGCCTTTGAAACTGTCTGCATTTTGAGTTTGGTTGTGACTGAAGTACTAATTTGCGTTTTGCGTGAACATTCATCTTCGATCTCATTGTACTTCGTAACAGTTATGTGGAACACCATTAAGAAACTCAAATGTTTCACAAAAATATTCTAGAAGTATCCCACTGAAAAGCAGAGAGGATTAAAACCTACCAAAGAAGTAATTCTGTCAAATTCTAAGAAATGAGATATCCTTTCTGCACCTGGTGAATATCAATGAAGAGACAATCGATGCTGGTAATAGCAGAGGACTTGGACTGTATTCAAGATTTCTGTTAAAATCTGAGGAAAAAGAAACAGACCAAGAGCACATCCTGTGCCCCCTTGGCCTAAGGCTGCTTAAGCAATATAAGGTAGTGCTAGAAAATGCAGCACTTGGGGAGGCTTGTGGAACTCACACACTCGGTTAAATTTGGGTCAAATGGATTTTTCTTCTGTTAAGCCTTTTTTTTCTTGTTTTCTCACAAGAGTTCAGAGCTCTAAAGAAGCCCTCCTGAGTCCTCCTCTCGTTTTCAAAAATGAGTGCTTGACACTGCACAGAAATCCCATGATGGCTAAAACCAATCAGAAGTCAAGGCAAAAGCTAATAAAAATCTTTAGCTGAGCTCACAGAGCACACACCACTACCCATACCTTCATGGTGCTGAGTTTCTCCATCTTTAAGTTTCATTTTTGAGAGAACCTGTGTTTTATAACCGTAGTTGTTTCATGAATTTTTTTGCAGTCTTCATCTATTAAGAGCTATCAAAATCTCCATAATTCTGTTCATTTTTTTTTAAAAAACACAAACATGCTAGAGGCTACAAGGCAAGACTTAAAGTTTTGACCACTCATATAAAGCCTTATGTGTTGAAAAAAACCCCAGTGTTCATGACTCACCTTGTCTTGAAAGTTTGGATTGGATCCAATGCTACAGAGAAACTGAACCACATCCACATGCCCATACCGAGCTGCAACGTGGAGAGCGGTCTCCCCAGACTGCAATTACAGGAGAACATGCCAGTGTAAATTCATGTCATGCCTAGATATACACTGCCGGTACACTGTGTACAGCCTGTGTGCTGTGTGCTGTGTGCTTCTCCCCACAGTGCCAGCTGCACAGCTCTGGTCAGCAGAGCTTATGAGGTAGTTGTGCATAAGAGATACACCACACTCTGGCAGGTAAGTTATTTCTTCAAAGGCCTTCTTTTTGCAGAACTTATTTTTGTACTTTATTTGTTCCAGATCATGGCCATTGATACCATTGGCATTTTTATTAAGTGAGTAACCTCTTTCCTAGAAGCCCTATCAGGAGTCAAACACTAATTTTTCTCATGTGCCTTGCCTCACACTACTTCCCTCAACAAATCAAACTGTGTTTCACAAGTATAATTGCTTTTGTACTGGAGCTTTAGCTAGTATAAAAGTATTACTATAGTAAGACTTTAACAGCAACTAGTTTCTGGGACAAATGTTGCTCAAACAGCACTGCTGAAGACAAGGTAAGTGCTCATCAGCCATAAACTGTTAGGCTTCCTTATACTTAACTTAATAACAGTCAAATTTACTTGTCAGACAAAAGTGATTTTCAATCAAGAGGAATGAAAAACAGAATCACGATTTCACCCTGAGTTCCAACAAGCAATCTAGTCTTCCAGTGAAAATTAATTTAGGTTTGTACTTCCCCACCTACCCACCATGTACTCACCACATTTAACATGCACGCTTGGTTAACGTTTGTCAGGAAAATAATCAGTACATCCAGCTACTTTAAAGCTCTGTTAACACAGCCCTATATGTCAGCTTAGCAAACCACACTGAAAAAGACAGTCACATTCTTGGAATTATGGCACCACTGAAAATCATTCCAATTTAAAGACCTCCCTCTTTGCTAATATCAAGGTATAGAAAAAGGCTCTTTGCATGAAAAAGGAGTTGTTTTCTTACCTTATCCTTAACATCCAAGGGACATTCATTATCACTGAGAAATTTCAGTGTTTCTACATGACCATGTCGAGAAGCCCAATAGATTGCATTAGATCCAGCCTGTCAAAAATATTTGATCTCAGATGTTATTGATCAATTTAGAATCCCAATTCTAGATTTTCAACATAGGTATACAAGCACTTAGATGTACATGGATATACTGAAAAGCTATTCAAGCTTGTATGAACATATTCACTTTAAAAAAAATTTCAAAATGGTTCAGCAACCCCACATACCAACAATGACAACAAAAACCTCTCTATGCAAGGATGATTAACAGGATTACTAACTGTTTGCAAGGATAATCCTCTTCTCCCTTGTAAGAGAGTTTTTGGAAAGAAGAGTCATGAGATAAAAACCTTTTTCTGCTTACTTTACCACTTATTCGATGGAGAAGCAGAGAGTTCTTGAAGTTTGCTTTAAACAAACCCCAAATTGTAACGGCACATTTTGAAAAAAAAGCTTGTTGCAAAGCATATCCATGACAAATATGAGTTTTAATTGTGATATTCCCCTTGGCTAAAATGTGCATTTATCATTCCATATTAAATAAAGTTCACCACTGTGTTATAGGACAATCACTAATTTGAACTAATTGAGGCAGTTTTGTAAGCATGAACTATATTTAAAGATTAGTATAATTCAAATTACTTCAGATAATAAAGTGATCAAAATCAGATGATATGCACTAGTAACAAATGACATTACTAAAGATTTGCTTCCATATTTTTGCTGTGGAAGACAGAAAACAGGCTCTACAGCTCAGATATTTTTATTTCCAGTAAAATTCAGTCTGAACTGCTTGTCTCCTGCTAACTGTACTGAAAAACTTATAAAGAATGGTTAACAAAGCAGAACCCTAACCTTATCTTGAACATCAATACGAGATCCACGCTTTAAAAGCAGCTGCAGCATCTGAATGTTTCCACAGCCAGCAGCAATCAGTAGTGGAGGTATTCCATGCTGACAATGAAATACAAGCAAGAATTATATAACTAATTTTGAAGGATTAAGAAAAGAGGAGAATAGAAGGCAGGTATTGAATGGCATCTCTGGATTTTCACTTTCAAAATAAGTCTTCAGGGAATACTGTATGAAAATAATTTATCCCTTTGTTAAAAAAAATTCATTGCACAGCAAATTCCATTTTTTGAGATGAATTCACAGTTTCTAAACAATATAGTACATATTAAATGCATGCCTTTCAAATTAGGAACACTAACGTTAAGCTCTCATTATCGTAGTTTGGCAAGCACATTCCCCTTCGCAATTTATTTGTAGCTACATTTGAAGCCATATTATCTAAGGTGTACGCCACACCACCTGAAAGACACAAGTCACCAGCAATGTGTGAGAAAGTTAAATGGGGCTGCACCATTAGAACAAAAAAGACAGTGATTTCTTAAAATGTTCAAGATCCTACTGCAGTAAAATAACAGACACTTCACTTTTATAGTGCTCTTCATGAGTATTTCTCAAAGTGCTTCATAATCAAAGTTGGTATAATGATGCAAAAAAAGTGAAAATTAGAACAGAGACGATTTGTCCAAGGTTAAACAGTAGAGCTAGCACAAGAACTTTGGTCTCTTGGCCTCAGCTCTAACACTCCTGTTAGTGCAGCAGCAGTGCACTGAAATACTCTAGTGGGCAAGTAATTTCATTGCTGAAATTGAACAACACCATCTAACATTATATTCACATAACCTGTTTCTGCAGTTTGGACCTTTTGTTTCTAACAATGCTTTGCAACATCAGTTTTGCCACTCTGGTTATTCCTACATATTCTGCCATCTTCATCTGCACAAGAAACAACAACTGAAACAAAAGCAGAGGCTGATGTCTGATACACCACAGTTCTTGACCAAGAGATTTGAGTACTACTTTCTCAAAGGCCTAGGGAAAAAAAAAATTCCATTTTAGGCTCTATTTTAACATATCTTGAGAAGACTGAACACAGAACACATTAAAATTTCTCCTATAAAAAGGCAGAATTATTTCCCATCCCCTTGCCTTTTCATTTGAGGTGTTACATTTCTATTTTACAACCACATTGCTCTATCCTACAGGGTGATAGCTAGTCCCCCCACGCACCTCAACCAGACCCACACTACCTTGTTGGGTTGATTGACATCGTAATTTGTCAGAGATCCGAGAAGGTGCTGTAATCCAGGAACATTGTCATCATTGATGGCATGAATAATAGCTTTCATCACAAAAGAATCTTCCTCATCCTTGCAATTAAACGAGAAAGAAGAAAAATTGTTAGCTTTAAGAAAAAAATCCCTGCCAAGCTGCCAAGACATCTAAAAAAATTAAAACCTAAAATTTTCAAAGCATTTTTTTATAGAAGAGTGCTCCATCTGCAAGTTGTAATCTTTCGTGAAGCATATGGCTAACATGTACACGTTACTTGAAAACCCACACCAAAACCCCACACACTTTTTCTAGTACAATATGCTTCCCTCTTCCTCACACACAAACCTGCTACTCATTGAGATACTGAATATGTTTCTTTTATTACCTGCATTTTTTTCCTTCTAGGACTTTCAATAGATGCAATATTTGCATGATGTGGAACCAATTCTATACATATATGTGAACAGTTAAAAACCCAAGATGTACACAAATACCAACTGAAGTGTCAAGTTTTGTGCCACCTATGAATATGACATAGGAGAGGTACATTGGACCCAGCTTTCATCTACTCAAACGGATCAGTTAAAAATCTAGGACATAAGTAATAAGCTGAGATACCTCTGCAGCTATAACTTTATTTTCTTCCCATGCACCAAAATGTCAAAGGACTGAAATTCACTGTGCCAAATACTTTGACTGCTCTTACCTCTTCTCTCCTGAGGTTTCAGATTTTTTTTAGGACACTAACATTAGGCTTTCTGCTGGAACACAGGTGTGAAATGCTGATCCAGTGTTAAAAGGCACAGAGATAGCTAAGGTTGCAGCGTGGGGGTAGTGGGCAGAGAAAGGAGAGCAAGACAGAGAGAACAAAGAGCATGGAAGCAGAAAGATAAGTGGAGAAAAAGTGGAAACATGAGCATGGAGTTGCACAGGAGGGACATGGGAAAGACAATATGCATTTTTTGAAGTTTGATCCTATTAATGCACAGAAAAGATGATGTTACCCAGCTGTAAACATATTAATACACATTCTTTGCCAATCACAGGGAATTTGTGAAGCATGTATTAAAACTTGTGGAGCAAGCTAAGAAGAATTCTTTCAGATTTACAAGCATTTGTCATTACAAAACATACAGCAATTGCTCCTGACTACACAACTCTAATAGTCATATATAACACCACAAACTACTGGCCAACTTTAAAATTTTCTCCTTTAATAACTGCTCATTATGATACTGCTGCCTAGCATTCGTTGGGTCTAAGAGGGTCTCAATGAGAAAGAATGTAATGTGTAGAGTAAAATTTAGATTCCACTTTTTTGCATTATAATTCCTATAGTACAAAAACATCCTCCTGAATCAAACTTAAAATCTAAGACAAACAAATTTTTGGCACTGCCTATCAGCCTCACCATGGTAATTAATAAATCAAATTTCAAGGTTTGTGTAATGCAGAAAATCAGACTATGGATAACTGACCTCTGTAACCTTAAAGCCTATTTCTGCCTACATATGAGATTAATTAACTATGCACATTTTCAATAGCCCAATTTCTGTTAATTGGAAACTGGTAAATTTCAGATGTGGTAAAACATTCTACACATATAAGAATACACTTACCAGAGTATCATCACTTCTAGCAACACTCATGTTACTTCTGGATAAGAAAGATCTTGATAATCTTTGGCACAAGGATATCAAGCGCACGGATTGCTTTTTAAATATAACAAGAAAAAAGCTATATATAAAAAACTAATTGTGATAAGATGCTCTTGCAGAGATTTTTAAAGGAACTAGCAAAACAAACTGAAGTTTGACTTCAACACCCCCCATCTGCTTTCTATATTGCATTTGAACCTTCACCTTCTTTGGCATTTATAATCCAAACAGAAGCACAAAACAATGCACATACAAGCATTTGTATGCAGGTCATTAACAAAGAAGTCTTCTCCCATACCACCATACTCCTAATTTACTCCAAAAGACAGATGAATGTGCTTCTTTTTCCCTCTTCTCCACTCTTAAATGCACTGGCTTCCTTAGAGAAGGCAAAGTTACTGCACTTTTAAGTCACCAATATGTTGATGAGTTATTGAACGACTTACTTTCCATTTTCGTCGTGCTGCAAACTTTTTGAACTTCTCCATATTCACTGCAGATGCTTTTCTGCTGAGTGCTTGCTGGGTGTCTTTAGGCTATAAGCAAAGGGAAAATAAAGCTGTTCTAAAGTATCCCACAATTTCTCTATGCAAGGCTGTACTTCAGTGATGACTTCCACTTACATTATAATAATACTCTAATCATACTGTAATAATAAAGTAACCACAAGCACATAATTTGAACATCCACAATCTACTATGGCATACGGATGGAATTTCTTGAGAAAATATCCTAAAGGAAATCCAGACCTAAAAGTATTTCAAGCAATACTAAAAACATGGTTTATTCATTTTCAACAAAAAAAAAAGCAGCCAGCTTTGTCATTCACCTCCTGTGTGATGGAGGCATTTGACTTCCAAATAAATTTTGTCTTCTGGGAAGGTTTCCTGCCTGATTTTAAATTCAGTCAAACTTTGTTCCTGTCCCAGTGCAATCATCTGGATGCTGCTGAACACACACATACACACTCATACACACACACACACACATTTTACCTACCACTGGAGCAAGCTCTGAGGCTGCAAACTTGGCCTTTCGCATGGGCTGATACGAAACACCAGTGTATGCCAAATTTTCCATTTTATGAACCCGTACTTGAACTCATTCTTATGGAGAAATCATAGCATCATAGAAAGGCTTGGGTTGGAATGACCTTAGAGAATATCTAGTTTCAACCTCCCCTGCCATGGAAATGCAGGTAAAGATAGCCATGGGAAAGGGGAAAAGAGGACATGACCAGTGGAGTGGGAATGGAATGTCTGGAAAGTTAAGACATAAAGCAACGTAACAGAATCATAGAATCAACCAGGCTGGAAGAGACCTCAAAGATCATCAAGTTCAACCCTACCATCATTACTAAACAGTATGAAACAACCTGTCTTTTTGCAGGAGTGTGGACCTTGGTCCCTGAGAGACAAACCTGAACAACGCTTGCTTCAGTGGTTTAAAATATCATTTCAACACGTTCAACACATTTCAATTCTTTCAGATTACTTCAGCAAAACCTCAGCAAAGTGTGGTCAAATCTGTAGTTTGGCATATTGGTGGGGGAATGTCTGCCTAGGGTGTTGTACCATGAACTGGAGCAGCTGTGGCACAGGTAAATATTCTGCTAACTGGTTCTGTGGGAAGTGGAAAGGGGTCAAATACCCATTGTGCATCCCCAAGACCTGGGAAATCAATGGCACTGAAGGGATTTTACTACTCGGAATCAGAATACAATATGGAATTTTAAAAAAAATTACCGCCAGGCACTACTACACATCAAGAATGATAGGTGCCATTTTCTCCCTCTCAACTTAGTAGCACCACAATAGCTCCATCCAAACTAAAAACTGAAAGGCCCACTGAAGAAAGTGGGCCATGAACTGCTTAGGTCAGACTACAGGGGAAGGACAGAAGAGAGATGACTCTTTTTTCCCCAATTAAATAAGGAGATTAGAAGGTGAAAAATGTGACAGGAAATTGGACAGGATTCACAGAATGTATCTTTGTTAATGCAACATTCTGAAGATTAGTTTCTCTGCCTGAGCATGATTTTAATCTCAATAGTGGGCTAGTTCCCTATTGCTAACTTACATAGAGACTATATTAACAAAACTCACATTCTGCGTGTGCTGGTTCTCATACAGACAGCTTTTCAAAACAGTAACTTATATTAAAATATTATGCCAATTTTCCATGTTAAGGAACTTGAAAAGTGAGGGCAAAGCATGAAATGAAGAATGCTTAAAAACACGATAACAGAGAAAGAATTACATGCTAACCTTGATCCACGGATGCAGCAAACTGTCTTGAATAGTCATTCTCTTCCTTTAAGAGAATAAAAGATAGAACTGTTTCAGATAACACAAAACACATCCTGCTATGTGTTTATTAAACTAACACCTCAAAATTTAATGTAATTCAAAATACTAGAGATATAAGCTGCAACACCATGTACACAAGAGAAACAACTCACTTTGGATCCTTGACTAGAAGTCTTCGTATAAAGTCTTTAGCTAGGGCGCTGGTATTACTGAAGAATTCTTCTTCAAATTCATAATTCACAGCAGACACATTTGCTAATGTTTCCTGTTTGGTTTCTCCAAGAAATGGAGATGCACCACTTAGACTGCAAGAAAGACAGGACGTTCTTCTCATTATATGCTGTAACATTGCTGCTTCAACCCTCTGAGATCAAATAACAGCAGAAAGTGAACATTTTTCTTTTCCGCTTTAAGAATGCAAATGTACTTTCAGGAAGATATGATCTAGCAGGGCAAAAAGCTTTGCTGAAATTGTCAAAGAATACTGGTTAAGATAAAGCTGCTGTGGAAAGTCACCTACAGATTTGAAGACAGCTACTTATGCTATCTCAATGCTGATTAATGGCAATTCTTTCGATAATTACACTACTGCTTTTATGATCATAAAACTTGAATCATGATGTGCAATCAAAATGGTCTGACTTGTGTAGACACCACGAAAAACCCAGAGGATAAAATCAGAATTAAAAAAACAACAGCATTTGCAAGAATCACCCATAGATTTTGGTACTTACAGAATATAAGTTATTACACCAATGCTCCTGGATTGAAGGAAAAACAAACAAAAAAAAAAGGATGAGAGAGAGGAGAGAGAAACAGATGGAAAGAGAGAGGAGAGAAAAAAAAGGGTTAGAACATAAGAATAATCATGAGAGATTTATTTCAAATAAGATCCTATAACTTACCACATATCTGCTTCAAGACCAAGAGGCTCATAATTTACTATTTCAGGAGCTAAAGGAAAAAGCAGGAAGATCAGTATCTAGTCAAAGAACAGATCCAAGTCACTCTGAGCCTATGTATGTCAGAGATAGTAAGCTAAGGTGCTGATAGATTAAAACACCTTCATGCAAGTCTGAGTTGGAATCGAATGCTACAAACTGCTTATGTAAATTTCAAAATGTCATGAATTACACAAAAATTACACAGTCTGTAAGTCAACCAAATCAAGATAAGCCACAAATACTGTTTCATGGACTGAAAAAGAACAGTTTGAAGAAACAAGAGCTTTCTCACCAACAAACTCTGGTGTTCCGAAGATATTTTTGAATTCGTTTCCGAAGTCAATTTTGTGTGCTAAACCAAAGTCAATAATCTTGATTCGAGGCTTTGGTATGTTCCTGTCCAATAACATTATGTTTTCAGGCTTTGAGAAGGAGAAAAGGGGGAGAGAAAGAGATTACACATAGGAATGAACTGTGTAGCAGTATTCTTCAGTGCTGAATACTTCTCTTTACTTTCTTTATACTCTTGAACTGTGTTTCAGGCAGAAAAATCCTCTTTTCCTACTATGATCTAACATATGCTAAAAATTAACTACTGTAAATTAGGATTTCATGTTGATGCTGGAGTGCTATGATTTCCACAGGGCCAAGATTTTACCTCTTGTAGATACCACAGCTGAGGTTTTCATGTGGACTGACCCTATGTGAAACACACTGTCACCAGTAAAGACCACAGCCCCTGCACTATGGCCATTCCAGCAGTGTTGAGAGCTGGCAAGAAACAAAGACCTATAAACTAGTTTGTGGGCTTGATTTACATTAGCCCCTGAAAGAATTTTCTTTGACACTACATAAGCAATCAGGTATATTGTGTTGCTTTTGGCTCTCCCAGGGAAACTTTTGGAGTGGTCTGGCTCCCAGATTTTTAAGGCTCAACATACTTAGAAAAAAGGGGAAAAAGAGCAGGTTATTCTGTCTTGCCTATCTTATTTTGAAATATGGATTTTGGATCATTTTACACCAAAAATTTGCAAAACCAGAACAAAGTTGGACAATAAAATGTCAAGATCATCATAAATTTTAACTAGAATACAGAACCAGCTACTTAGTATCCTACATATTCTGTCAAGTCCATAAGCTGGTGTGCTATGAAGAGTTCCTGGAGCTACATCCATCCTGTTCACATTGTTAAGGACTTCTGGAGTCATTAAGGACAGCTCTTCATCATCATCCTTCTTTTACCTCTCTTTTCCAACTACAGGGGTTGATATGCAGACATGTAAGTTTCTTCATTTCCTACCTGTATTTCTCTTGCATACTTTTATTGTTCTGCACACTTTAATTCTTGCTGCCTACTTTAATTCACAAATTTTTAGTATCCAGTGTAAAGATGACTTGTTATATTACAAAGACATCAGCAAAAATTTACATTTCATATTGTAAGAAACACATTCCTTACTATCTTTACAATTCTTTTCTCTTGCTGACTGTCATAGAAAGACCAAATATATTCCTGAAGTAACGAGGACGAAACTGGGAAAGGTATTCTTACCCTAAAACCCAACCCCTTCCCTACCTCATCCCCAGAACACACCACCCCTTTCAGAACTGCACTGCCTCCTTTTCCTATTACAGACATAGCTGCCAGCTTCGTAAGACCTCTGGGAATGTTTAGTTGCCTACAAGTGGAAAAATATCTTACAGAGAAAAAAAATTCTGAAATTGAAACAATAAAAAGCAGTAGCTGACTTTAGGTACAAAAGCTCTGCTTTCATTACCAAAAGGATGCAATTAACAATTCTTCTGTTTGAAAACAAACAAAGACAACACAGTGAGATTTATGCTGTCTGCCCCACAAAAATTCTTGTACTTAACTCTGTGTTGTTTCAATTTAGTATCTATAAATAATGTCATGTGAACATAAGACGTATACGACAGTAAAAAAACAAAAGGAAAAAAGAACCAGTTAAAAAAGGCACCCTGTACAGTGTGTTTCATCCAGATCCCATTCACATTACAAAAATAATCAGTCATAATTTTTATTTCAAGTTTACTTTCTCAGAATGGTTTGGTTCCCTGAGAAGTTGTCATTTTCCCTGAAGAATCTTACATTAAAAACAGACGGGAACTATTTACGGTTCAGTAACTTCTTTCCAATGACTGAGCTTTCCCCTGTCTACATAAGCTAGCAAAACAAAACCCGGGCCAAGATCTGCATGATGGCTGATTTGTCGCTAGTATTACAAGGACTTTACCAAATCTTGCTTATAGTCGTTGAAATTTTTATCTGCTCAACATACCTTAAGATCAAAGTGGGCAATTTGCAGAGAGTGGAGATACTGAACACCATTAAGTATCTGTTTGAGAAATTCTGTGGCTTCCTCCTCTGTGAGAGATTCTTTCTCAGCTAAGAAGTCGAAGAGCTCTCCACCTGCAACACTTGGAGAGCAGAAGCAGAGTTATGGAAAAGTTCACTTTAACCAATGAGTTCCTTTCAGCACAGCTATTCTCAAACCAGCCTTGGAAAGGATCCAGATGCTTTAAAGGTTGTCAACATCAGAAAAGATGATGAAAATTACTTAACTCAATACCCAAAACAGTTAGCAACCCCTCCTCCTCCCCTGAAAAGATTGTAGTAAAAAGTCTTATTTTCAGACACAAAAGAAGTTTAAAAACCCCAAACAAACATGGTTCACAGCGTCTAAATTTAAATGAAGTAAACCCCTCCTATTCTCTGTATGCTCATTTAAAAGAATAAAATTAAATGTGAAGTTAGTATACTCAAAACATTCTAATGTAATGGGATATCTAGAAAATAAAACATTAACTTGCTCGTGCAGTAAAACACCAGATTTCTACACCCCACTGAAAAATACAAAATCTAAAGCTTACTTTGAAATACTGGCAGCTGTCCTACTACTCAGTTTCTAGACTCCTCAAAGCATTCAACTCTTTGAAAATATATTCTAGTCTTTGAAGCAGTGTATTACTTTCAGCACGTAAGTTGTATTTGTACTCTAACATTACCAAATCTTTTCTACAAGGAGAAGCCTTAAGACTATTTCCAGCAAGTGTTCTTTCCAGCTGCACAGACAGAAGAGAGGTAAGAGAGGGTACATAAGCACATCTAGATTTTTGCATTTGAGAGAAAGAGGAATAAACTGAAGATGCCCCTCTTCTCAGCTCAAGCAGGGAGCGGAAAAAAGAGGCAGAAAAAAGAGACACTGAAGTGATCAGAGACAAGAACTACAGCTATTCTTAAATAACAGACAATCTCCTTTCAGTTTAAGGATGTATAAGGAGGTGACTGTCTACTGTGGGAAGCTCTTTTCCCCATCTCAAAAAGCTGCATTATTACCTAGAAATCTCTTAGAGACCACAAAGATGGTCATAATACCCCCTATACTTTGCTTTGTATCGATATAAAAAAATTCAGGAAGTACACCCTAATTTATATTGCTTTTCTGTAGGGGAAAACTAATCTGTTCATGATTTAAGGCTCTGATTATAAAACATGATGGGATTAACATATAACAATAGCTAAACAGTTTGGGCAAATTTCTGAAAATATATTTGACTTCTTTATCATGTCTACTTTTTACGAGACTTAATCTGCATTATTGTAATACAAATTGCATGAAAAGTGCATTTTAATGAGTTCTTGGAGCTTTCACTGAGCTGCCTAGGCAATAATGAGACTATTGTTTTGGGTATTATTTGTGTTGTAATATTTTCTGCATGAAAGCAATTATTGAAACAAATTGCCATTAAAATATAAGAGTTATAGACTGGAAGGACAAGAGGTCATTTTAATACTTTTTGGTGTTGTAGAAACACTAAAATGGAATTCTTAAAGATTAAATACAACTCACTCTTTTACAGAGGCTGGCCAGAAGCATCTTACAAATGGATACACATGCATATTCTCTCATTCTTTGCTTCTGACTGAAAACAATAAAATATTTTCAG
Source organism: Acanthisitta chloris (assembly GCF_000695815.1). Lineage (NCBI taxonomy): Eukaryota > Metazoa > Chordata > Aves > Passeriformes > Acanthisittidae > Acanthisitta > Acanthisitta chloris. Next base: position 59,128 of record NW_008668627.1, read on the forward strand.
GCTAAGGTCTGTAGCTCTGCAGCACTTTGTGATGATGAACTCAGCACTGGATCGTGACACAGTGCTGGCATTTCTCTTCATTTCCAATTACTGGGCCAAAGCTCTTACACATCACGTGAAACTTGCTTCCATGTGTTTACAAGTGGATACTTGCTGCAGTTGCCAGGAAGCTGCAAACTGGAGCACATCCATGCCACGTGGATCAGCCAGACTCACTGTGGCTACTGCCCAAGCCATGGGGAGCTGTGCCAGCAGCCACAGCAAACCCAGCACCTTTAAGCACTGAGCATGGTTTGACACTGAGCTAGCTATCATACAGTTTGGGGAACCAGGGAAGCTGGAAACTCAGCAGAGGAAGAGCCTGGAAGACTGCACCAAAAGATTGCATCTGATCTGCTTATCACATAGATCACCCACCCCGTGAAACAGCAAAAGTGCCTGCTGATGCTCACAGCATTCATCAGCCACCACTAATACAGGAGAAGTACTCAGGACAGGCATTTGCAGCAATGCCAACTAGAAGACCTATGCTGCCCACTCTGCAACCTCAAACAGACTGTGTCACACAGGTATGCTCATGTTTTATGGCTGGTGAAGCTTGCTCTTACTTCTGTTGGCATTTTAAATATAGGCAGGCTGTGAAACTCACTAGTCACCTATGAACAACGCTGATTATACACCTTCCTTTTAGACCCAAAAAGAAAGGCTTAATTCCCAAGGTTTATATCTTTTTGAGATATCTAAAAAAGAAACAACTGCATTAGTGAAAAATGGAAAGAGCCTCTTCAGCTTTTTATCTGCAATTATTCTGATTTGTGCAATTTCATACCCTGAAGGTTTACACTGCATGAAATTACAAGCTTGATGTACATGTGTTTTTATGCTTCTCAGATGTCACATTTGTGAACAGTTAATTGCATGAGATCACATATAGCTCTTCTTTAGCACAGCTGAGTCCTATCCTTCTGTCTTTGCCACAGATTAGTTGTAGTGACATTTTTAAATGACTATATCATAAGCTTAATAATAGTGTGAAATAAAATGTTACCTGCATCTCACAGGTGTAGGTTGAGGGAGCTGGCTGACAAAGTTGCTAAGTTACTATCCATCATTTTTGAAGAAACATGGCAGTCAGGTGAAGTCCCTGAGGACTTGAAAAAGGTAAGTATAACTCCCATTTTTAAAAAGGGGAAAGCTGAAGACCCTGGGATCTGCAACCCAGTCAGTCTCACTTCTGTGGCAGGTAAGATCATGGAGCAGATTCTCTGGGAAACTATGCTAAGGCACATGGAAAACAAAAACGTTACTGCTAACAGTCAATGTGGCTTTACTCTTTGTTAGGAACTGTAGTAAGAGGACAAAGAGTAATGGGTATAAATTGAAAGAGGGGAAATTTAGATTAGTTATTGGGAAGAAATTTTTTAATATGAGTGTGGTAAGTCACTGGAACAGGTTGTCCACGGAGATTGTGGATATCCTGATCATGGCAGTGTTCAAAGCCAGGCTGGATAAAGCCTTGAGCAACCTGGTCTAATGGGAGGTTTCCCTGTCCATGGCAGGGAAGATTGGAATGATCTTTAAGGTCCATGCCAATCCCTTAACATTTGGTGATTCTAAAATATACCTAGTGCTTGCAAATCTTGAAACTGAGGGCCAGAGAAACTAAAAGGTTTAAAATGGTTTTTCTTCCCTCTTAAAACTGAAAGTTCATTAGCAAAAGTGGTAGATTTTTCCAAACTGTTGTGTGCCTCTTCAGATGCTTAAGTACTGTCACCCAAAGTGACTTGGCAGCCTCTGCTTTATGAGTAGGTGATTGAGAGGAACTGGCTGTAACACACTCAAAGCTTTGTTCCAGAAGCAGCTGTACCTAAAGGACCTAAAGTCTAGAGGACTTTAGTGTGAACCTTCATGTTATACATCTCATCCTTAATGTCTAGCATGAGCTCCTCCATGAGTTCACCTCAGAGAGTAGGCCATTGTGAATTCTCCTCTTGGTAACTCCTCAGCTGCAGGGGATGAGATCAGTAACCAATGCTTTCCCTTTGGCTGCTGCTACTGCTGGCAAGCACAGTGCCAATCCAGCTGCTCCCGCTGCTGACTAGTACTGGTAGGCATGTAAGCCATGAGGGAAATGGGGGTTTGTAGCAATAATGAGTAGAATGTTAAACTAGCACACATAAGATTACCTGGAAGCTCAGAAAAGCCTGGCTTCCCAGAAAGGTCCCTCTGCTCCAGGTGGTCTCCAGGGACACCCTTCTCATATGTGTAGGGCTGTGATCTATACTCCAATGGGAGCTCAGTAATGGAGCTTGTGTTTCCCAGCTTCGTCTTCATGCTTGTCAAGAGACTGCTTATTCCCTACCCTCTTGCTTACTCTGGCAGGTTTGATATTAAGCTGTACCACCATAGAAATACAGAAAACCACAATATCACTGCAACACAATTACTTCAAGTGGTCACGGAGGGGTAATACAGGTTTACATACTTTACAGATTTCACTTCCACAGTTAATTCACTGAATTACAATGTCTTCAGATCTATCAGCAGAGCCTGGTTTCATAGATTTCATAATCAGATTATATATCTAGAATCACTAGATGATCTTGACTGGACTTCCAGGTATCATAGATCAAGAAATGGGTTAAAAGAAGCCAGTGATAACACTGTCTATGTAAGCTATTGCAGTCTTCACAATACTCCTAAAATACTGTTGGGTTCTCAAGTTTAGTCCTGTGCCTCAGCCAGAGTAACACAGTCCCATAATACATAAACACTGCACATTTTATTAATTCACAGTCACCTCCAGAGGTGTATCCAGAAACCCCACTTCACTAATGTACCTGTGTACATCTCATCTCCCACACAAAAGCAGTGATAATCTAAAGAAGGGGCAGACAACTCCATACATCAGCCCCTACGACTGATCTTTTTGAATGTCATCTTCTCCCAGGAAGTATGCTGGTTCCACCTCCGTTACAGTGGACCCTTGTTTCTAAGCTAGCTTTGGGGTTTCTGGTGCACAACCTGTTGAAATCTGGCTGAAACCAGACCATTGTGTGGGTTTCCTGCATCATGCAGACTTGCTCCCAGCTTGCCTTTGGAGGTCTACAGAGGGGTCTGCACAGCCAGAATCTAACAGATTTCTGCCCCAACCACTGGCTGGATAGAGACGGCTTTCTGAAGGGAGTAGAGGCAAGAGCTTCACCAAGCACTAGTGCTTCTTCCTGTAGAACACTTTGGAGTATCTGTGTCTGGTATCCTCTGGAAGAACAAAGCTTCTCTCTGTTCAATTTCTCTGTTGGCTGGTAGGAATTACCAGACAGCTTCCTGATCAGCTCTTCTGTGCCCTAAGTCAACTCGTGATTTCCAAAGTGCTAGCAAGTAGCTGACTCACAACAACCCTTAAGATTAACAGGGAATTGATTACTAGTTGTCACTATATTGTTTTCAAGTAGCAGAGCACATTATCAGAAATATTTTCCATAAACATTTTCACTAAGAGCAAAGCTGGTATGTGTTGCTTCACTAGTATTTCTAGGCAGAAGTGAATTCCTGAATGAGACATATAAATTAAAGCTTTCGGTCAACTGCATTCTTTCTTACAAAATGCAATAGTAGTAAAAGCATTTCCCAGCCTTCCTAAAAGAAGGCTGACAGATGTGATAGCAACCCACATAGCTCTCTGGGAAAGAAAATACATCACACCTGTAGGAAAAGGATTTCTGGATAGTGCTTTTGCAAGTTGCCAGGCTTTCTTAAGAATGAAATGGAACTGATCACCAGATCTCAGAGGAAGTTATTATGGGAACCTACACAGGGAACTTAGAACCAATTAACCTTCAAAGTCAGCATGGCTGCCTTGTAATGACTCAGTCATATGCTATGTTGAACATATTGCTCATAATGTAATAGCACGTAAATGATAATTATCTAAGGATTATTATCTAATGAAGTTAGAAATTCACAAACAAACCCCCAAATCTAGGCTCAAAACCCTTGAAGAAACATTTATCTTGATTAGATTTCAAAACAACATAAACTAAGTTAAAGAAGAATTCCACCAATTTATTCCATTTTTAAAGTGATTCAATTTGATAAATTATCTGAATTTTTCTCTAGTATGAACATTTCTTCTGTCAACCTGCAAAATAAATGTTTTACCAAAGGATTCTGTGTTCAAATGTGTCTTGTATGACTCCTTGCATTGTTTTGAAACAGAAATTCTCAGCCCAAGACTAGACCCATATATTGTTACTTCAGTTTTATGTAAGGATATGGGGTTTTACAGGCACTTCATTTCACAGTCTTTCTCAGTTGTGCGGTCACCAACCCACTCTTCAGAAATACAAGTGTACCAACTGGTTTGAAAGAGAACAGAGCTGCTAGCTCGTTACATTACGTAGCAGCTGAACAGCATGGCACTTCCATCTTTCCAGCTACCAGAAAAATCAAAGAGCATCACTATGTCGTCATTTTCATTTGTCCAGCTTCTATTGGAGACACCAACTGTCATGAAATCCTCTTTTAGTATGCCTAAATTCTTCAGTTATACTGAACAAGAAGCATTGGCCTCAATGGCCAAGAACTTAGACACCAAAACATGGACTATGCTTTAATCAGTTATGACCCACTAAAGGGGAAGACCTGAACACTCCTGTGAATCTTTCCTGCACCCAAACACCACTGGTATTTAGGTTTCCATCACTGAAGTTCCCTAAGTGCCCAGAGTCTGGATAATGCACATGGTTACCAACATTTTTGCACACCCAGAGCAACTTAGTACTTTGATCCCATCTGCAACATTCAAATTTGATGTATGATGACCATTCATGTTTAGTATATCACACATTTTGCTCAGGGACTGCAGAGCCCAGAAATCAAGTGTTCTCCATTCGAGAGTGAAGGTAGTCCCCCTAGAGTGTGGCAGTCACATGGGCTCTACTGCCTTTCTTTTCAGCCCTGTCAAGCCTTTGTTCTTGTCTACACAACCTCTGTGCATCTGTGGGCCTGCAATTTAGGATTTTGAAAACCAAAAGTGGCACAAGATCAAAAAATCAGTGTTGTAAGGGTTTGCTAACCTGCTGTTACATCTGAGAAAGCACCAAATATTTACTCCTCCTCTCAAATGTCCGTGCATAGCCACTTGAGAACAACTTTCTTATTCACTTACAGATAAACTGAACAATACTCTCAGAAGTATTTCTATCAAATGACAACTAAAAATTAAAGAAAGACTGTGCAAAATTTAGGTTTCTCTGGAAGCCAAGCTATAATTATAACTGCATAACTCCCCAACAAGATAGAAGAGGGATTAAAGAGTTAATAGCTATTTGCTCTTATTTACTCTTCAATGAGGAACTCAAGAAATTGTTGCAATTTTTATACATGGATCTGTCATCCTCTCCTTGCACTGTTCTGTTTTGATTAATATTACGAAGGTATGAACAAAGTGGTAACTCTGAGACACTGTGATGCAAAGGAGTAAGCTTTAAAGAAAGTTTATGCTTCTAAATAAAGCATAAATCCTAGTATTTAATGTATGATCACTTGTAAGTTAATGCCATTCCTCTCTGAACTAAGACTTTCACAGATTTCTTCTTCTTATAAATTTTAAAAACAGGTATTCGTCACTCAGAACTATGCTACAAGTGCTAACCATCTTAAATTAAGACTTCTAATTCAGAATTGAAGGTATCTTTTGTAGAGAAAAGTATGAATACCTAACTCCATCCACAGCTTCCAAGTTAAAGGAGTCAGCTATTGCTATCAAGCCATTTTAAAAGGTGAGACCACCTGCATTACTTTCCCACATTCTAAGGAACTACTACACAGTTCAGGATGAAGGTATTAATTCTTTGTATTGCACCAAGAAATCATAATCAAGGCTCTATAAAGCACCACAAACAGAGTATATTTTGTAGGTCTGCAGTCTAAATAAAGACATAATGAAGTGGAAGAAAAAACATAATAGAAGAGCGATATTATGCATCTAAGGCCAGCAAAAGGGGAACTGGGTATGCTCAAAACATGCTTGAGGAAAGAAAATAATTATCACTGTGCAGAGACATCTGTGTTTTCTAGTCCGTGAAGTCTGATAAAATTATGGCTTCAGCAGAGCCCACTAGAAATAGCTTGGTATTGCTAGCATATAACCAACTCTAACTGCTGCAGATGGATAGAAGTACTACACAATTCTGACTAATTCGATTTTTTTGTGTGAAAAGAGGGGAAAAAAGAAAACTCTTGGGTTTAAGTTAGACGAGGAAAAGACAGGCATAGCATTCCTTTCAAGATGATGAAAGAGTCCACAGAGTGGGAATTTCAAAGGTTATTTTCAAATCAGGGAAGGGGGCACTTGCTACTAAAACACAGAAATATCAAAATATGCCCAATTGCTCTAAATATACCAAAGGGTTGCAATCCAGTAAGGCTCTTCAAGTATGTCTCATGCTTGTGTGTGACTGCTGAATCTTTTAAGGAAGGATTTGATTTTAAGATTCAGAAATTAAAGGTTTGTAGAATTATGTAAGTTTTTTGTAGAGCAGTTTCTTGACATAAGATAGTTGGGGTAAAAACCTCCAAACATCTATGTGGATGAAGTTTTTTATATGTAGCTCTGTTTTGCAATCAGTGTTGTGGGGACCTTGCCAATGCAATAATTATATAACTGCCCACATATTTCTGCTTTCAAATCACAGCCTTGAATAGAATTATAGGACAGTTTGGGTTGGAATGGACCTTAAAGATCATCTAGTTCCAACTCCCCTGCCATGGGCAGGGACACCTTCTGCTATACCAGGTTACTCAGAGCTCTACCCACCCTGGCATTGAATACTTACAGGGATGGGGCATCCATAACTTCTCTAGGCAACCTGTTACAATGCCTTGCTACCCTCACAGTAAACAATTTCTTCCTAACATCTAATCTGAATCTACCTTCTTTCAGTTTGAAGCCATTCCCCCTTGCCCTGCATAAAGTACTCTGCTGGCTGACATAGCATTTACTGCAAGGGAATGAAGTGAAAACATCCACAGTCAGTTCCTCATCTCTGAGAAACAGTTGATTAGTAAGGCAGAAAAATGTTTAGGAGGCTGGATTCAATTCAGCAAACCTCTTGCTAAGCAGAAATAAATATCAGTAGTGAACAGGCCACAGACCCTTTTGCTCTGGGACTGTGCATGTTGACATGTGGCAGCAAACAAAGGGGCAGTTGCAGTGGCTCAGTTATACAAAAGTATGTCTGTATGTGGTATAATGTCACAATATTGTAGTCAGAAAAGAACACAAGTCCCAGGAAATATACTGTGTTCTAATCAGGAGGGAAAATGGACACTTAGGATGGATTCTGAGGACAGCAAACAGATTATTTAATGAGTTTCAGCTTTATTTCCATTCATATGAAATTGTTCTTTCAGAACAAAGATTGTCAAAAGGGTAGGACCCTAGGCAAAATGTGAATATTAGAACATTAGAAAAAAAGGGATTACATATTTCAGTGTCTAAGCATGCGATTAAAATGACGATCTTGTCTTTTCGATAGCTTTACATAATATCACAGTGATTTTGAGAACTACAAAACTTTCTAGCAATTAGTATATTCAGTTTACAAAGGGATTGCCAATGTAATCTTTTCAACCATCTGAATAAATGCATTAGCTTTGTGATATCCAAAATAGCACTTTCTCAACTTGAAAGACTCACCTAGCAGTATGGAAAAGTGAAATAACAAATCTCCAACTGAAACTATGTAGGGATTGTTAACTAGCGAAACAATTAGCTAAACTGCAATGTGAATAGTTTGCTGAGCTTCATGCCATCGAGCTTATGAAATACCAACACACCCTGTCAGAAGCAGTGGACAGTAGTGGGTACACACTGACACACACAGTAGCCTTGCTGCCAAAAGAGCTCCTATCCTATGTAGAAAGTGGGGAAGGTGGAATGGTCCCATCCCTCCTACCACTGTCCATGATTTCTGAGACTTCCTCAACCTTTCAACTATAGACACTGGCCTGATTTCAATGGACAGGCTGCAAAGCAGAAAGAAGTGCTGCAGGAGCAACAACACACTCACAATAAGGTTACGGTAAGAAAATATATCAGAATTAGTATCAAGCGGAGGGAGCAAGAAGCATTACACTATTTTTGCTGTGCATTCATGACACATTTAAGAGTTCTGAACAAAACCCTTGAGTATCAAGAATATAAGGAACTTTCACTTTATACAGGATGATAATTTAGCTTTAAAAAAACTACTTGCTTAAATTATCCAAATTCGACAAACTAAGGCAAGTGTGCGCTTCTGGACCTAAAAGAGCCAAGCCAGACTACAAGATTACAATAAACCATCACATGCTGGGCTAGAAGTGTAAAAATATGTTTACATAAATGTAACAAAGCAGGATCATGCATGTATATACCATAGCTAAGATGAAACTCCAAAAGCTACTTCCCAGTATTCTTTTAAAATCTATACTGTGAATCTACACATTACTGAAAGCATGTAACACTAAAGTGTCTTTGTAAGGTAAGTGGAAATACCATTTACCAAAGGTACTAAAAGGAAGACATACGCAACACAAGAAAAAAATCACATGATCAGCCCAGGAAAAGACACAAGTACTGTCCAAATTCTGGTGCCAAATCTGTTGCTTGCATGAAATACTTATTCTAAAGCATATTTAACTGAAACAGATCAAACATGGGAATAATACAGTGTCAGGCATGCAGTCTATGTAAAGACATGCACATGCCACCAGCAGGCACTGACAAACTCTTACAGGTGGATAATGCTTAACTTCTGCACTTGCAGTCTTTAAGGAACTGGAAGCCAGACTTTAAAAAATGCAGAAGTATTCTTTGCTGACATATTTACCTCAATCTGTTAGCAATGGCATTGGATGAAAAATTGGGAACTAAACCAATATGAAACAATGTGAAAGTTCACATTTCAACAAGACAGAACTGGGAAAACTCTGTTCCCTATGATGTGGGTTAAAAAATGAGAAAAAGCAGTCACCAAGGCCACTTTACTTTACACCAACATAAAACACAGTAAAATTTGCTAAGCTGACTTTCACTTAGAATCTCTATTTCCCTCTGCTCTTATCTTCATATCAGTTTATTTAGCTCCAGGTTATTCTTTTGCACCCATAACATCAACAATGATTAAAGTAACATGCAGAATAAAACCCTTAAATATGCTAATTTTTTTTTAACCTTTGTAGTGCATTTATAGTGAAAAATATGTGTAGAAATCAGGAAGCTACAACACTGACTTAGAAATAAAGAACTCTAGGGCTATTATCTACCTTATTTTGGGGGTGATAAGGAACTTCCATTAAACCACTGCAATTCTCAAAGTGTCTGTTTTTGAAAAACAACAAAACAAATATTCTGTTATTCCTCCACAGGTCCCTAATGCTACTTACAGTTCCAGAATAAGAATGACATCTGTTTTGTTCTCATAAACATCATGAAGCGTAATCACATTAGGATGTCGAATCTCTTTTAGTATGCCAACTTCTCTCTCGATATCTTCTCGGCTCACTCCACGCCGGCTGGACTTCGTTCTCCTTTTCTTGATGAATTTTGCTGCAAACTGCTGACCGGTACTTCTCTCGCGGCATTTTTTCACTACGGCAAACTGCCCACTTTGTGGGGGGGAAAAAAAAGAGAGAAAAAGAAAGTAAGTGTTTATTTCAAGAAGATTTACAATTAAGAGTAGTTCTTGTTTACCATGGTGAGGGAAAACAGCTGTTAACTCTGCTTGACTCAAGTATATTTCTGCTTCTTATGTAGTCTAGAATAATACATAAACACCTTGGAAGAGGGAGAAGAGGTTAAGATATGGCTTTTGCATCACAGAAATGTAGACATTTCAGCATATCTGTAAGCAAAAAACACCTGTGAGGACCACTGGATTTTTGACAAACGTGCACCAGGAACTACTGGGCAAAAGTAACGGTGTCTGGATTTCTTCTTCCACAAGCATGTTGTGGATATTTTTAGTTTTGTTCTGCAAGTGAGACAGTTCTTAGTTTCTTAAAATCTGTATGATCTGTCAATATTCAGTTTATTCTATCCTCAAGTTTGTTTTCTAAAAAGGTTTTTAAAACAACAGTGGATTTAATGACACTGCTTTGGTTTTTAGTTTAAAAAGCACTGACTAAATAGAGCAATACAAAGAATTACAGTTATCCTATCATCTTGTTAAGTACAAAGAGTTTCAAGATGACAAAAGCACTGAGATACTGAGGAACAAAAACCTGTGATTGAATTACAAACCAGAAGAAACTCCAGGAAGCTGCTGATTCCAGCACGCTATCATTGTTGTATAATGCTGCTGTTGCTAGATGTACACACTGATTTAAATCAGAAATCTCCAGGAACCTAATGTTGAGATAAAGCAAGAACAGACTACTCATACTGGTGAGTTTTCCTAATCTCTTGCGGAAGATTCTCTAACAATTCTTGGGGTTTTTTTCTCCATATGAAGAGTTTGTAGAACTTCAGAATTATACTAATGAGAAAATTTTTTGAAGTTAGCCTACCCTCTCAAATGAAGAAGTGCTGTTCTCTAAAACAGACAGAAGAGCCATTGAATTAAAGCTAGACCTAGTAGGCTTGACTATCTGCACATCTATATAACATTTAGGCATGTATAATTTTACCCAGTACCTGGAAGAGGAGCTAACCTGTATTAGTGGTTAACTAATTACAACTGACAGAGAGATCTCTAGGAAGATGCATCACCCGCAAAAAGGGCATCGCATAATGACAAAGTGCCAAGTAGGAATTACTCAAAGCTACACATCTCATGCATGAACTCAATGCACAATACTACTTTGTTATTGAAGGATGAACATGTGCCAAATACGTCACCAAATTAATTAAGCAATTAAGGAATGCATGACAGATAGAAAACAGCAACAGATCAGCAAGAGTGTTAAGCACTAAATGAAGATAAGAGGGAAAAAATCACACTCATGTTTTTGAATTTAGAGGGCTGATCAGCTGAGAATACTTTATGCTGTTGGGTCACCACTGCTACCTTTACTATGCTGACCCCACACAGAACCCTGAGTGACCATATGTCTCGAACTGGGACACGCAGTTGGGCAAGGCTAAATGAGTGAAGGCAGGGCAGAGACACATCTTCTATGAACTCCTAGAAAGAGACTATAGACTAGCCACCATCAGCTGGGAAGTGTTTGAATGCAGCCATGGGTAGTGAGAGAACTAAACTCTAAGAGAAGCAGTCAACAGTCTTTAGTTTTGGCGTTTGGTGTCATTTCACTGTTATGATCACCACTCAAGTTTCTTTCTTCATCATTTAATGAAATCAGTTCATGAACTTGTGAGATGATGTTATGTTGCATTAAAAAAATCCTTGCATTAAATTCCACACTCCCCATCAATTCTGCACAAAGTGCCAAGGGTCCCACACATTATTATTATTCGATGCCACACCTTGAATACTGTGTACAGTTCTGGGCCCCTCAGTTCAGGAAGGATATTGAGGTGCTGGAGCAGGTCCAGAGAAGAGTAATGAGGCTGGTGAATGGACTTGAGCACAAGTGCTGTGAGGAGAGGCTGAGGGAGCTGGGGGTGTTAAGTCTGGAGAAGAGGAGGCTCAGGGGAGACCTTATCACCCTCTACAGCTACCTGACAGGAGGTTGTAGTCAGGTGGAGGTTGGTCTCTTCTACCAGGCAACCAGCAGTAGACAAGAGGGCACAGACTCAAGCTCTGCCAGGGGAGGTTTAGGTTGGATATTAGGAAGAGATTTTTTACAGAGAGAGTAATCAGGCACTGGAATGGGCTGCTCAGGGACGTGGTGGATTCACCATCGCTGGAGGTTTTCAAGTTGAGACTGGATGTGGCACTTAGTGCCGTGGTCTAATAATGATGGTAGCGTTGGACTCGATGATCTTTGAGGTCTCTTCCAACACAATTGATTCTATGATTACAAACTGCAGTGGACAGAGCAGTGCTTTAGACCATACCATATCCCTTCCTCCATCACATCCAGGCTGGAAGACCTGCTTCACTTGCCTAGAGCTGGCCTGCTAGTGTTACCACAGATACTGTTAGACATGTAAGGCATATATACAGGATTGGCAGGGAAGGCATAGACCTTTGTAATATTTGTCATGCTAAACTGGGTAGACAAGGTAACCTAAGGTACATCAGCCTTCTCTGCTTGGTTCAGTTCAACTGAAAACTCTTCCTGCAACAGCAGTTCTGGGTTTATCTCCAAGGTCTGAGCACTCTTGCACTGTGCGAGAACCAACCAGAGTGGTGCATGCACTTAGGTATTTGCTCTGTTGCACAGAAGTGAAAACAGAGTCTTTCTGGCCCTTGCTTACGGGGAGAAAAGCAGTGATTTCTCACACTCTCCCCCACAACCTGCACATCTCCAGAGAGCTATTAAGATTTATTTAAAAAGCAATCAGCTTTGCAGAAAGTTCATGGTTTCAGAGAAATGACAAAGCTGGGCTGTAGACAGATACCAGATAGGCATCATCACAACTCTGAACAGCTACTCAAGCTCATGAACCACAAGCAAGTAAAAAGCTGCTGTTTGTCTTTTGATCACCCTGCTGGCTTTCAGGCTAGAAGTCTAACCTGCCTTAGAGAGGAAGAAAATTATTTCTGCTTATG
>NW_008668628.1:0-3484 GCF_000695815.1 Acanthisitta chloris
TCTGCCTGTGTGGCATGTCTTCTCTCCTATGAAATGGTTTCAAGGCCAGAGAAGCCTCTATTTTAGCAAACAAAACTTACTTTAAAAAAATGTGTGCATCTACTAATTGAATGCAATTTTATTTTAAACCAACCTATATATAAAACTAAGGAAAACTTTCAGATGTTAGAGATGAAAAACAAACACTGTCAATTTGCAAACATATTAATTCTACAAGTTTTACTGTCTGTTTACTCTGTGGTAATGGGTTCTTACAACTCTTGCTAGTTTTTATAGGACTGAATACTTATGAGGGCTCTGAAGGAATCCTCACTCTTTACTTTGTGGGTAATTCTTTTACAGTACACCAGCTGTTTATGACTATGCTATTTAGGCCCTGTTTGTATGCACACCATCAAGCACACATGCAGTTTGCTACAGAAATGGGCCACAAAAACCTTCCTTCAATTTGCCAGAATGGAAAATATCTTACAGAACAGCACAACTATATGTTTCACAGCCTTACACAGGAAAAAAATTCTGAAAGATTTTTTTATCTAATAACACAGTCCAAGATTCTTCACCTAAACTATATAATCTTCACCTTTTTTAGCAAATGAATGCTACATTCTAGTTGCCTGAAGGACATTTAGTGGGCTTTCATTTCCTATTATCCTTTCCCTCTTTATCCCTCATCTTAAAACTTTGGCAAATCAGTTAACCCATATCATGCAAGAAATACATAAATTATTACATTCAAGCCTAATTTCTAGAACAGAAAAATTATTTTCCCCCAATGTACTCATAAGTTTGGAAGAATCATGAATTAACTAAATAACTGCAAGAACCTCTCATTCATCATTTTTCACAAAAAAAAAAAACCAAAACCTCACTTGTTAGGTTAAAAAGTTCTGAATAAAAACCTGAGCTATAAAATTAAAAGTTGTTTCTGCTTTGTTTAATGAAAATGGGAAGAATCCCAAAAAATTAAAAGTTAACTTTCCCCAGTTAACAGCTAATAAAAACAAATGTTTCATATTAGATACAGCTCCTGCTTTTAGCATGTTCTTACAACAAGATCCCGCATACACCAGAGAAATTAAATGGCAGTATCATAAAATTAGTACTCAAAGGCTGGCTCATAACAAATGGGCAAGATGAACTGCTGTGCTCCCACCCCGTCTTACTTTCAAGAGCCTGTCTTTTTAACTGTAGGGGTCCCTTAGTATGTGCTTGTGTGTGCAGGTATAATACAGACCTAAATTAACGACTGCTGTGTTGGAAGATACAGATCAAAGGTCCAGCTCTGCTCAAACTGGAAGAGCTGGTTGTGCAAGAGGAAGATTCATGACAGCCTGAGGAATGCAGTGAAAACAATTCTTCTGAAACAATGGTGGAGGCTGCTCTACAAGTTGCTCAAGAGCTTCTTTTCTTCAGCAGAGTCCTGGGGCAATTCTAGGACAGAGAATGTCCTGTGAAAAGTGAGAAGAGATGGTTGCAAGTCTTCTTAATGTTAGGGACTTCTGGCAGAAGCAGTCATGAAAGTTTTAGTAATGCATACCAGAGCTAATTCAGCGATGGGAAGCCAAGGCAGAGCTGCTGAAGTGGAAGTACACTGAGGACTGGGACACATGGGAGGAGCCTCAGATGCTGAAATTGAGCCTGTTTCTGTGGTCAATGGTAATTTTGGCAGATAAATAGGTTTCAGAGAACTGCTTCAGTATGGCAACTTTATCTTCCATCATCCACACCCAAACTCACCTAAGGCTTACAACAAGGCTGGTTGAGTCAAACTGCTCCAGCAGCATGGTAAAAAAGAGGATGAGTTAGATCTCTTATTAAGTTACAGTGTGTAGCTGTTGTAGTGTGATGCTAGACAGACAAGCAAACTTGCAACTAATCATGTCCTTCACTGGCATTTTAACCATCATTCTGAAGTTTGCAAGCACATTCTGAGTCCACAGCCTGAGTGCCAAAGGCAGTTTGTTGTCATGCATGGCTTGGAAGGAAAAAAATCTTTCTGAAAGTGGGTGGTCAGACAACGGCTGACTTACCCAGTTGACTCTGGATGGTGATTGTATCTACCTGCAGAATTGACCCCATCTAGAAGTCAGTGTCAGAGCATCTGACCAGTATGAGATTTGACCATCCTTCTCCTCCTCCTCACTCTGCAAAGAAGCACTGGGAGACCAGCAGGAGTGCTGGTAGAGTGCTGTACTTTTCTCATGCTGCAAAAGCCAAAAGGGTCTTTACTTTTCCCTCTTGCCTGTTACTGAAGGTAAGCTTGAGATGATGGTAGAGTCTCTCTCCCCTACCAAACTTTGCTACTCGCATGTGCCAAGTTATTTCAAATATAAACAAGAGTCCTCAGAGAAGTCTGAATGGAAGAGTGTGTGGCAGGGAAGGGGGATGTCTGGAAGCAATAGAGCATAAGGAATTAGACATCACTACCTTTGGAATTTGGGTCTGAATGCCCATGTCTCCCAAAAGGAGACCTGAGAGTTTGTCAGGCCTCTGTTATTGGATGCTTCCAAGACTGAAGCAGCTTGGGGTTAGAAATGAACCATCGTGGAGGCTACTGCCACATGACTTCAAGACCCCCCAGAAGACTCAGAACTGTCATAGGAGTTTCCTACAGTTAGATGCTGATGGCACAGAGAAGTTGAACAGAAAAGCAGAAACTTCTGGAGTGCCTAAAAATAGAATGCCAGGTTTTATGCAAGGAGTAATGTGAAAGCTGAATCGAGAAATCGACACATCCATCAACATGAGAGAGAGCTACTCTGGTATATTTATGGATGGCCTCACCAGTAAGACTCCTAAAGCCTATTTCTGCTTCCACACTGACAGGTAGGCATGGATTCAGGATTCTAGTGAATATACATTGTAAAATCTCTATGCAGTGGACTTGCAACTTATGCCAAATACCCTGACTCAAAAGATTTTATGGGCTGCTTTTCCTCACCATTTTGATCAGGTCACTTCCCTGGGTTGCTGAAAGGTCATGGTGGCAGAATCAACTTTAAACAAGGATTGATGGTAAAAATTTCTTATGGGAAATAAAACACTGAATTCTTTAGATTTTGTATCATCCTTGTGGGGTATTTTGTGGCTCCCAGAGCCATCTAATTCCCAGTTACTCAACCATGCACTGAATCAGAGTGTTAACATGTGTTCTAGGCTATGCAAGTTTGAGTCATCTTTTATATTAATATTTCTGAAGTGTAAGCGGTATTTTATAGAAAATTAAGTTAAGCAAGCTTGGAGAAAGAGAACTAAACATGGATAGATGCAGATACACTTCATGTGCTTCACATGCAAAATGTCAGGTATTCTGAAGAATTGTTCCTTATATACTGATACACTGATTCTTAAATCCCATAAATACATTTCAAATGTTTGTGTTGAATTTTTTTTCCTGAACTACTCTACTTTCTCTTTTCTTGGAATGGGGATATATATCACTTCTGGTGTAAATAAAGATTGGAAACATTATTTTAACCAA
>NW_008668629.1:0-253 GCF_000695815.1 Acanthisitta chloris
GCTGCAGCCCCGGGGTGGGCTCTTGCGTGACAAAGCACGCCTGGGAACTGAGTGGGAGTTAGGATTGCGGGTGGGGCTGTTCAGCCGGGAGAGGAGAAGGTGGTGTGGAGACCTCATAGCAACCTCCCAGGATCTGAAGAGGCGACAGGAAAGTCGGAGAGGGACTCTTTGTTAGGAGAAAAGGGCAATGGGTACAGATTGAAAGAGGGGAAATTTAGGCTAGATATTAGTAAAAAGTTGTTTCCTTTAAGGG
>NW_008668629.1:368-7960 GCF_000695815.1 Acanthisitta chloris
GGGGGGGTGGGACTAGATGGTCTGTAAGGTCTGTTTCAACCCTTAAAATTCTATGATTCTATGTTCAAGCAGTCCTGTAATCTTCAAATAGCTCTTAACTGGCAAAACAGCTACAGACTATAGTGGTTATGGTGTGTTGTGGTTCAGTCTGCAACTCAGAACTTTGAAGGCAAGTTAAATCAGTAATACTAGTACAACTGTAGCTTTCAAGAAACTCACTGAACTCCTATCTTTGAGAAATGGCTTTCAGCTTTTCCACATAATTAAATCTCAATACCTAAAAATGTAGTAAAGATGGAGATCTCTATGTAGCAAAAACAAGTGTGCAGACAACACTTCCATCACAGTGGTTTTGATGGACAACTCGGAGGTAATTGACATTGCTCCCTGTTACCTTGTTCCTACCTGCCACACACTGACACCACTGCCTGTCACAGAAATAACTTAAGCACGTGCATGTATAATAATTAGGGAAAGCTTGTTAATTTTTTGTGCAGGTGTCTGTGTTTTGGGGTTTTTATCAACTAGTTTATAGGGTAAAAATATTTACATAAACCAGAAATTTTTGTTTTTCAGAAGGAAAATATACACTGAGACAATTTAGTAGTTATGGCAAAGGGCAAGAAGAAGGAGGACAAGAAGAAGGAGGACAAGAAGAAGGAGGACAAGAAGAAGGATGGTAAGAAGACAGAAGATTCAGTGTGTCCTCCTGTTTCTGCAGAAGATACTACAGTTGAGAGTAGTTCAGTAACACTGACAGATTTGCAGAATGATTTAGTGAGTGAAGTGGAAGAAACTCAGGCAAATTCAGTGATTCCAGATACAGAACCAGAGGAGGTAGAGGAGCCTCCAGTCCAAGATGTTCCTCGGTACCGCGAGGAGCCTATTCTTGCTCAAGTTATCGTGAAAAGGTAGGTGTGTTACTTGAATGAGAATTCTTGACTTCACTGCTGGATTTGTGTCTCAGCTATACCCACTGTCACAAAACACACATTTGACTCTTGATTTGAGGCAGTGAATTGGGTCATTCAGACCTAGTAGCTGTAACACCTTATGAGACATAGGTGTGGAATTCTGCTGCCTTCTTCCATCCTAGAGTGCTGCTGGTGCTCTCTGCCTGCCAAAAGCTTCATTCCTTCAGCTTGTTCACCTCTGGGGAAGTTTAATCTAAGTATACAGACCATTGGTGAAAAAAATACAGCCATATCATTTGAAGTTTAGGACTGCTCATGTCCTTAAGAATATCCCAAACTGAGGAAGCAGGTGAATGACAGTATTAACCAAATCCTTTGGTATTTCAAGAGTAGTATATGTAATGTCTCACATACCATCTTTGCCTTATTCTAAGCTAATAAGTGTTACCAATGTGATTTTTCTTAACTGAAAGAAACATGGGTCTGCGACAACACAACAATGATGTGAAATATTACAAGGGAGGTTCAAAAATGGGAAATTTTGTTGTAGTTCATTTTTCTATACAAGATGTGACAGCTGATTAGAACATGGTGCATCAAAGGTCATATATTATGTTGTTTAGATCTACTGGCAGTGACTTGAAATCTTCATCGTCAGTTTGTTTTCTTTGTAGCTATGAAGGTGAAAAGGTCCATGACTTGTATGAGGGTGAAGGATTTGCATGTTTTGAGGGGGGAGATACCTATAAGGTGAGTGTTTAAATTTAAAAAAATAAACAGTAGTGAATAAAGTTCCCTGGAACAGGCAGGATGTATCTTTTAATAGAGGTGGAGGTTGGGCACACAGAGGCGTTAAAGCTCTTGATTTGAAACTGGCAGTTGTAGGGGCATTAATATGTGATCCTTTTGAAATCTTACAGTCGCTATAGGCATTACCTGGGGTAGGACTAAACTTGCAAATAATACCTTTCTCTTCATTTTGAAGGGCATGTTTTCTCAAGGGCTCATGCATGGACAAGGGACGTACACGTGGGCTGATGGAGTGATGTATGAGGTAAAGTACAATTTGAGTTAGAACTGGACATAATTACAGTCAGTTAGATGTGCAAATTGAAGGAAAGTAGGTAAGTTGCAGTAATTGGTACAGTACAGGTGTCAGCTGCAGAGCTGTGGCCGTGATTTCAGTCACTAGCCTGACTTCTCCCAGAGAGCTGGGGAACAGTCCTAGTCTGTTTGAATGTTGTAATTTGATCTTTCAGGGAACGTTTGTTGAGAATGTGCAGATGTATAATGGCTGTTATACATGGACTGATGGCAGCATTTATGAAGGAGAAATCAAAGAGGGACTTAGGCATGGATTTGGGATTTTCAAGAGTGGTACTCGTCCCATTTGTTACGTTGGTGATTGGTGTAAAGGCAAAAGACATGGAAAGGTAAGTAGGAACCAAAGGAGAGCAGGGGCTTGGGTGATATCTTCAAGAACAGCAAGTGTGCAAAGGTTTTGCAAAAGTGTTTTGTGCTGTTGCATGGTCTTATGCTGCGTAGAGATTTGTTTTTCCTAAGGGTTTTTTCTGAAGTTGTAAATACAATTAACACTGAAGACCTACAGTTGGAACTGGAATTCTGAATAGGTCGGAAAACTGGTCTACCTCAGAGTAGAGAGAACTGTAAGTTGCCAAGTGGTTTGAAAAACATGGTAGACTTTGATATAATGTAATAGGATTTTTTTTAAGGTCTTAACTAACATTCATCAAAAGAGGTTATTTTTTGTTTAATTGTATCACTTCCATTGCTTTCAGTACATTGTCTCAAAGTGACTTGGCATTAGAGCACATTACATATGTCATATAATTTGTATGTGTTCTTTTATTCATGTAGATTAATATTTAGGTATTTAAATTGTCTGCTGTTTGTTTCAGGGTATCATTTATTATGATGAGGAACTTAGCTCTTGGTATTCAGGCGACTGGGTAAATAACGTCAGAGGAGGATGGGGAATAAGATGGTAAATGTGCTAACACTTGTTTTCATCTTCATCTTTTATTATTTTTCATGTATTATCATCCAGTTTCTCCTGCTGTTTAAAGTGGATACAAATGCTGTCATTTCATACCAGTGTGTGCCTTCTGCCCTGGAATGAAAAATGTACAAAGTGCTTTATAACAATTAAATGGACTTTTATAAGCTACATTTTTATGTGCTGTATTTCTGCTGATCATTGGCACAAAGGAATAGCTCAAGACAAAATCCAAAATTAGTTTTGGTTAAACCACAAATCAGCATCTCAAAACAAACACACTTGACTGGTTTGAACAGATGGAGCTGCTTTGTGAATAAATTAATTACATGTAGCATTATATATAAAAGAACATTCTTAACAGCTATGGCAAAGACTCTTTGGGATGAAAGAGCTGGTTAAGATTTATAGTGATTTGTAAGCTAAAAGCAGGAGGTAAACAGTGGATACAATCAAACCTCCAGGTCACAGTGAGTCAACTTCAAATTAATGCTTATATTTAGCATTACTGAATTCTAAATTTATTAGCAATGAGGTTTTGCATAAACCTTTCATAGGATCAACTCGACATGAATGAGTCATTAACTTTTACTGGTTTCTTGCAGCTATAAGTCTGGAAATATCTATGAAGGTCAGTGGGAGAGCAATGTACGACATGGCTATGGAAGAATGAGGTGGTTGACAGTTAATCAAGAGTATACAGGACAGTGGGTGTATGGCATACAGGTATCCAGTTCTTCCCCAGAAACCTCTTTAGTTTAGCATCTCTCCATTCCTCCAGGAAAGCCAGATAGGGAGTTCTGTGCAATGTCAAAGGAGCTTTGTGTGATTTTTTTTTACCAGTTGAGATAGTGAAAACATGAACTTTATTGTAAGTTTTTACTCATGGTAACAATATTCAAATTGTTAAAAGGCTTTTGATTTAGTCTTATAAGATCATAATTTAATTCCCTAATGGAAAACATAAACATTTTTTTGTAAGAAATGCTTAAGAGATTTGTGACTCTACTTAGCTTGCGATATGACTTCAGCAGTGAGTATATGTGGCAATTTCCTCCTGTGTCACCTGTAGATTAGACCACACTGTTCCCTATTGGGAAAGTTTTATGATGGAGATGGTTTTGTGGCATTTTCTGTTCCTTTCATTTATTGCTTTGTTGGAAGAAGAATGTGATCTATTTACTCTGTCTTTTCACTCTGCATAAAATTGTCAAGCAGTCCAGCTTCTGGAACATCTTGGCTCTCAGGCATGGTGTTCCTCACCTGGCTGTGCAGCGCTGCAGGCAGAAGGATTTGGGCAGGAAGGGTGTCTTTAGGAGTCCTGTGAGAGAGCTTTCACAAGGATGTGTTGAGTCAGTGTATTCTCTGGGTGCTTTTCCCATGCACCTTTGTAGAACACAGTTCTGTGGCTGTTTGGAGGGATCAGCTGGGGGCTGTTATGTCAGGGAATTGCCCCAGTCTGGGCCTGTAGCAACAGTAGCTCTTCTGGGGATGTTTATTTTAAATCCAAATTTTTTTTTCAGCATGGATACGGCACCCACACATGGTTTGTGGAGAGAGCACCTCTGTCTCGGTATCCACTAAGGAATGAGTACACAGGTCATTTTGTGCAAGGGCAACGACATGGACATGGGAAGTTTATCTATGCTGGTGGAGCGCTGTATGATGGTGAATGGTTTTGTAACAAGAAGCATGGCAAGGTGAGTACTGACCAAACCACACACAGCAGCAGAGCACACTGTTCACTCTGTACTGTGGCTTTCCAGATTTCTGGACAGAAAGCTACATTCAGTTTGCAATATGGATGGAATCCCAACACAAAGGGCAGAGAGTCCACGAAAGCAGTAGGAGTCCTTCCAAACACCTTGCTGGGCCACAGATTGACTCTGTGGTTAGATGTGTGTTGTGTGTATAAAGAAATAGATTTCAGTGCAGAGTTCTTCAGTGCAATAGGTTCCTCTTGAGTTCTGCAGTGGTTGGTCAGTATTTCACACTTCCACTGTGAGCTAATGGATTTCAAGCTGTCCTTGAACAGAGATGTTCTTATTACCACAGACCTTTGAAAAAACTGTTACTGGCATGCCACATATGCAAAGTAAGGACGGCAAACAAGTCTTTCTATATGGGGGAAAAATAGCTTTTCTTCAACTTACTTTACAAACTCAAACAGATACATAGGAAGTTCTTCATCCCACCAGTGTACTTAACTAACAGATGACAAATTGCATTGTAAAAGAGGGTAGAAAAGTTATTTTGCTCTATTTTATCTCATACGTTACATTGTAGTCAAGACTCTGAAAGGACTGACAGTTCTTTATTTTATGCTTATATTAAAATTAATCTGTCTGTAGGCCAAGTTTGTCTTCAAGAATGGTCGTGTTTTTGAAGGAGAGTTCGTAGATGATTGGCCAGTAGAAACTCCTCCAGTGGATGCAGAGGAGCAGAATGCTGTTGGCACAGAAAGTCCTTCTGGCACTAGTAAGCAGCTTAACAAAACAAATTTTACTCAGCTCACATTTTGTTGTTCCCTTTTACTCTAATGTGAAGCTGTTTGTACTTACTCAAGAGTCAGACAGACTTCTTCAAAGGCCTTAGATAAAAATGGGAGTTACCTTAATAATTAATGACTTTTCCTTCCATGCTTTCTTTGCTGTGCCTGACACTAAATTGAGTGACACATCCACACTACATCTTTTGGAGCACTGTTGTCTGAAAGTCTCATAACTTACATACTGTCTGCATCTCCCTTTGGCTAGGGGTTGGGTTTGACAAAATTACTCTTCAGTTGTTATGCTGTTGATTATGAAGTCTCTACTCCTCACCAGAAAGGAATCTGTTATGCTCAGTTTGAAGTCAGTAAGATAAGAGGGAATACCACATGTTTTATTTTCTATCTATGTGTATACATTGAACTTCATTTTAGTTTGTACTAATTTATTTTATTTGCATGGTAGGAAAACTGATGCTTAGTGACTGGGAATATAATTCTATTCTGGGATCGGATATCGAGTTGGATGTATCTTCACTGCTTGACTTGTTTCCAGAGGAAGAGAGACAGGAAGAACTGACCCAAGTAAGAGTCTACTCTTTGATATTTTCAGTTTTCCCCTGCAGTGTGTTTCAGAGTATTTTCTTTCTGGTTTATTTGTGTTAAAGTAACTCCATTAAAGAATCATCTGAAAATCCAAAGGTCATGAAAACAGAAAAGCAAAAATAATGACTAGACAGCATTGCCTCTTCTGAGTTTCCACTAAAACCCAATTAAAAATAGGTTAACATATCTGGAAGGGTATTCAACAACTACCTTTGACTACTGTGACGTTTGGCTGCTGGCAGAAAATAATTTAGTTTTATCAGTCACCAAGATCATGTATTATAACTACTTTGGAGTAGTGCTTTTGTAAACGCTCAGCCAGGGTTGTGCTCTTCCAAAGCTGCAAGGTCAAAAGGTTATCTGCCCAGTTGCAGGCTCAATCCAAGCTGAGCTCTGCTTGCTCTGAGACGAGGCTGAAAACATATCCTGCTTTGTTTAGGTACAATTTGCTGCGTTGAGGCATATTTCAAAACTGAGAAGAGTTTACGCCTTCTACAGTGCTATAAGCTGTGACTATTCTCCTGACAACACTTACTGCATGACTAAGTTCCATTTTTGGAGATTTCTGAAGGACTGCCAGTTCCACCACTCCAGCCTGACTCTTGCGGACATGGATCGGATCCTGAGAGGTTTGTGTTTCTGGGCACTGGGGTCTGAATCCTGGAATGTTACTAGTAAACTGTGGAGAGTTGGAGTGGGAAGTTCTACTAGTAGCTCAGCTGTGGTAGTTGAGTGGCCCTGAGTAAGTACCTCTGTACCTGTGAGTTCCCAGTGGATGTGTTAACACTTCCCCAGGCACTTCTGGTCCTTTGGTGAGAAAATGCAAAAATAAAATACAACTTTATAAATTGCACTGAAGAGACATCTGTTCAAAAAACAGATCACCTGGTCCTGCCCTTACTATTACATGTAGTTTTAAGAGAGCAGAGAAAGAGAAGTAGGAGAAACAAATATTTTTCCTTTTTTTTCAGTGTTCTTAACTTTGGTTTACCTGTGATAATTTTTTTTGTAATTTTTTTTTCTTCCATGGAGCCAGTTAATCAGTTCTCTTTAGACCTGCAGTGTGCCCAGTATGTGAAGGGTTTAACTCCAACTTTGCATCCCTTTTTATTTCTCTGTATGCTGAGTCAATGCATTTCTAGAGAGAGATAGAATTGTCTAAGATCCAGCCATGGGCTGACAGTTCTCCCTTGCCTTGTTTGCTGGGACATGGTGCTGTGTCTGCTCTGAGTCTTTCAGGGGTGTTGTTACACAATATGCCTATAGGCATTTGAATGTATGTGAGAACAACAGATCTGCTTTTTTAAATGTTTCAGGTACTAAACCCCCTGAGAAGATCCATTGTCCACATGAGCTGTTACTGTTCAGAACTTTTTTGTCTTACCTTGTTCATCTGGCATTTCATATGTATCGTGAAGAGCATGTGTAAGTTTCTTCTTTTAGTGACACTTATTTCAGTGTAATTGGTTTGAACTTTCCCAGACAAGAGGATTTTTGTTTCAGCTGCAGAGAGAAAGGTCCTTATCTGCATAACTGTTTCTCAGAAATGATGTCCAGGAATATTATT
>NW_008668629.1:7978-11437 GCF_000695815.1 Acanthisitta chloris
ACTGGTATTTCTTCTGGGTAGAATTCATCAATAAATACCACGTATATCATGGGTTTATTATAACTTTTTTTTTCTCAATTCATTTTAAAAGGTGTCCTGTTTTGTGACAAAAGATTGACGGTTTTTACCATGAGCTACATGAGCAAATGCTGGGAAATATTCAGAGCTTTTTGCAGACCAAGTACCAAACCTCCCTTTGAATCCACAATGACAAAGAGGCAATTCCTTTGGATGTTGGATGTAATAATCTATTTTTTTTGTTTGTTTGTGTGGTTAGATGTGCTTTATTTGTTCAGTTTGTAGAGGCCTTTTAAAATACTCTGTGTGGCTTCCACAGAGTTGAAAGGGCAGGAGCAATGTTATTTGTACAAACTGTCCAACAAGGATTAAAAGGACAGTTTTTCTACAAAAATTATTTATGCACTTTCTTAAGATCTGAATTCTGATTTCACACTTGATGATTTCAAATAATCAAATCTTAGGCAAATGTGTTTGAAGGGAATATAAATATTTTTGCTGGTGCCCCCTCTGTTCCCTCCCTGAAATGTGTATTTGAATATTTCTTACTGGTAGAACTCCCAGGCAGCTGTTGAAGTAACACAATAAACCATTTCAATAACATAGTTACTGCAAGGTGAACATGAGATTGTTTACTAAAATTACTGTGAAGCTAAAGAAAATTCCCACTGGTATGCCTGGGGTTTGGGTGACTGTCACTGTTTAATTCCAAACCTTTTTTGCATGAAAAAATAATCAGATGGCAAAATTGGAATTGTAAACACTGTTTTTGCAGTCTAGAGAAAATTCCCTCTGTTTTCGGTGGGGCCAGAGTTTCACTCTGTTGTTAATCACCTGTGTGGAAGTATCATTTGAAACCACTAGAAATTTTGGCACTGGCTTTAAAGGGAGGTAGATTAGGTCAGTGTGGGAATGCCTTAAGTGCTGTTAACTTGTGCCATTTCCTCTTACCCAGGATTTTAAACTTCTCAACAAACAATTAACTGCTTCAAGAATTGTGGAAATCCTTGTCAAAGATGATCCCTCTCCACATGGTAACAGTACTACCAACCTGGAACTGGAGGTGTGTGGAAAAAAAACTAGTTCATTGCTACAGGAACAATTAAAATTGCGTTTTAAAACTCCTGCAAATACTGTACTATCTGTACTTTTTCTTATTACCCTTTTTAGTACAGTCTCAGCATACTTGATAAACCTGATAACACCCTAGGAGTGCCATAGCCCGGAGAGGGAAGTGCCATTTTCAGGAGACTGCTCTAAGCAATAGTTGTGTCTGTGGGGCAGCTGCCTGGCAGTACCTGTGGTATCCCTGTGATTACACAGGGATCAGTCTCTGCACTTCCAGCTGCCAAGGCTGTTAAGGTGGATCAATAATTAAGATGTGAACCCACTGATCCTGAAAATCTGGTGATCCAAGAAACTTGAGTAGCGATGTGTGAGGTGCTGCCACCTCAGAGAGGTCGTGTAGCAGCTGTAGGAGATTCTTGTGCCACCTGAGAGCTGGCCTGGTACAGAGGGTCTTCATCCTGAAAGAATTAGCTCTTATTCAGCAATACTCTGTTGTAAATGACATAATGGTTTGAAACAGGATCTGATCACCTGAACACACAGTGTTAAGTCCTGCTACGGGATTCCTTATTACGCCTGTTCTTGGGGGTTCCTTAAGCATCATGTCATGAAAATGTTTTAGGTAATAGTTGTGAGTTACTTATTAGAGAAATTCTCATAGCTCCAGATGCAACAAAAATCTATGTTGTGTTTTATTTCTTTATTTATGACTTGTATGAGATGTAACACAGCATACTACCTCCTGAATTCTATGAGATTTGGCTGGTTTCAATTTTTCTTCAGTGGAAGGGAAGTTTGACTAAATAAATGAGGCCAAAGAGGCTTTACAATCACTTCTAAGTTCTTTGTTTGCTCAGGTACATGTGGCTGGTAATGAAGGGATTTTGCAAAAACAAATGGCTTAACCACTGTGTTTATTTTACTCTAGATGGTTTTTCTGGAATTTGTTGAAGCTCTTCTTGAATGTGCAGTGGTGTCTGTTCCCCGTGACATGGTTAAGGAGCAAGGAGCTCCTGAGAATCAGATTAGCAGCAGCTTTGAAGTCAAGGGTGTCACTGAGGAAACCACCAATGTGCCTCCGTACAAAGAAGATTTTCCATCCCAGGTAAAGTTGATGCAGACCTGTTAAATGTTATGTGTCCACTTAGAGGGGCAAAGTCAGGCCCTGCAAACATTCTGTTTCCTGAATACAGAAACCAGTTTCCTCTTTTTGCATAACCAGCCATTTGACTGCTTTTTCTCTTTATTGCTACCTGAAATTGTAACATCAGTGTAGACAGTTTAGCACAATTTCCTAGATAACTATCAAGTACTTGTAAGCCTTCTGGTGTTTGAAGGGGAACTGACAGATTGGTTGTGGTGGAAGATATCTCTCTCCTGCTTGCAGTTGAATGTCTAAAATTGCCCTGTCAAAATGGCATTGCAGCTGTTGTATGCAGAAAGCCTCACTGTTGCCCAGCAGTTAGTTGTGCCCTTTTCTTCTTGCTAACCTTTTGAGTAAGGATCAGGGGAGACCTTATCACCCTCTACAACTCCCTGACAGGAGGTTGGAGTCAGGTGGGGGTTGGTCTCTTCTCCCAGGCAACCAGCAGAAGGACAAGAGGGCACAGACTCAAGCTCTGCCAGGGGAGGGTTAGGTTGGATATTAGGAAGAGATTTTTTATGGGGAGAGTGCTCAGGCATTGGAATGTGCTGCCCGAGGAGGTGGTGGATTCACCATCCCTGGAGGTTTTCAAGCTGAGACTGGATGTGGCACTTAGTGCCATGGTCTAGTAACCACAGTAGGGTTGGACTTGATGATCTTGGAGGTCTTTTCCAACCCAGTTGATTCTGTGATTCTGTGATTTTGTAGGTTGTAAGGTGCTGCCTGTGACAGTGGTGCAATTTGGATGCAGAGCATAGTTGAAGGCATGAATTAGTATTGTTATTATTTGGAACTATGCACAAGATGAAAGTATTTTTATTAATTCAAAGGACACTTACAAACACCTAATTTCACAGTCTCTGTAAGTGCCTCTATACACCACCACTTCCCATTCTTTGGTCAGTGGTTCCCATCCTATGGAACCCATTCTCCTGCATCACTGCAGGCATTGACACAGTTGCACAGTGACATGGCCCGGTTAAAATAGTCAGATTTTTCAAGACCAAAAGAAAATCTTAATTTAAATGTACCGAGAGTAAAATTCTTGTGTTTACACTTCTGTAGTGCACATACAGCACAAGTATAAATGGTACAGACACAAACAATGACATTCCCAAGGCACCTGAACTGTACACTCCGAGCAGATGGACAGTATTACGTAGAGCAATGTGTAAGAGCAGAGGAACCTGTCTGAGAACAGGAGCATTCATTCCCTGTAGTTGTGTCTT
>NW_008668629.1:11457-19809 GCF_000695815.1 Acanthisitta chloris
ACTTGCCTGGCTGGTACCAAAGGTAAAGTGTTGTCTGCTAATACTTGAAAGGGTGAAACACTATTCCAATTTAAACGTTTTGAAATAGCCATAATTGCATGTTGCCTTTGGCTGACAGAATGCTTTGGAGAGAGGAATTTGCATGACTCAAAGGGACATGGGATGTCACTTTTTAATTTGAACACAAGCCCAGACTTTTAGTAACTGAATTTAAAACTTTTTGTCAGCCGCAGAGACCCTGTGAAGACGGAGAGATTCCTTGTCAACAGCCCCTGCTGAGTGAGTATTGCAGTTATGACGAGCATCTATGGACAGTGGGGCCATAGATTCACTCTTTCTGCAGCTGTCAAGGCAATTAAAACAGCAGCTGATCATTAAACATGTCCTGCAGGTATATAGTCATACAACATGTACTGCAGTTACACAAGGCAGCTCCATTTCCTTTCCATACCTGCTGTACACAGAGACCTGGGCAATCTCGTGTTGAATTTTCTGTGCTTGTTAACTAGAAACTAGCACTTTTTCCTTAAAAATAACTTAAAAGGCTTTTTAGACCTTAATTCTTCCTGTTCTGCCCCACTCATTTGGCCATGGCAACAGGAGATTCAACTGTGCCTTCATTATAAACACACTTTTCATCATTTCAGAAGTATTTTAATCACAGCTCTGGCTGTAAGGTCAGATGTGAACCTGTATTTGTTTGTGCTGAAGATCAAACCTGATATTTAATGCACAGAATTAATGCCTGAGTAATTTTAATTTTTTTCCTTTGCAGTATCAGCAAGGGAACTGACAGGTGAAGTATTCCTACTGTTCTAGGATTAACACTAAAAAAAAAAATCCCTTGTAGCTCTTGAACGATGCAATTTTAATTGTATATGCAGATTTCAGTTTGTCACAAGAGGGCAGTAAATGAACATTCATTCTGGAGGAAGATTTTTTAAAAACTTAAAATATCCCTTTAAGGAAATGAAAGTTTATCATTAAATAAGACATTTAAGTACTGACTTAAATAGTTTCCCCAGTTTTAAAATGCCACACTTTGATTTGTGGGGCATCTATTAAGCTGTAATTTGTCTTTACTCTTTGAGCAGCTCAATCTGCAATCCTGCCTACTTAATGTCTTGGGTGAATAAAATATCTTACTGCTAGGTCCTGCTTCTTTTACTTAATTCAGGAGTTACTCTTAGTGCTGTGCCACCATGAGCTGGGATAAGGTGCCTTGTGTTAGGGCAGTAATACTCATGCAGAAGAGACATCAGTAAAAGCAATTCTTTATGTTGAGCCTAGTAACCTTTGTGTACTAGATTCCTTCTGGCTGGTTAGCACGTCTCATCTGGATTGGGATTTTTGTGTGTGTGTTAAATATCTTCTGCTGATAAAGAATTCAAACCCAAGAACATAGGTAGATAAGGATCTTTGTGTAGCTCTTTCACTGCAATCTGATGACTGAAAAGTTACACATCTGAAAAACTACTGTTTCTTCAGAGCCAGCAGCTGGCCCTGCCCTGTCCTCTGACAGTCATGACAACTGCAGCTCTGTTCTTCCAGGTAGTCACGGTTGTTCCTCCACTCCCCCATGCACAGCAGTCACAGATACTAAACTGGTGTCAGGTCATTGCAGTAGACAGTTATCCTAGGATTAAAGGGTTCACAGTCTTTTGGTGCCACTTCCAGGGCCAAGTCACTCTGAAGACCCACAAAAGGGCCATCCCCTTTCCCATGCATCCGTGTCCCACAGCTGTCATCTTCTGTACCATGCCCAAGCCAGACTTTCCCATTGCAGTGTGTCAGAGCTGAAACACTGTAGTCCAAAACACATTTGAAATACAAATGCCCTGCCAAATGAACATGTTTGATTTACATCTTGCAGATGAAGCAAAACAAGACAAAACTGACCAAGATGAATGTAGTGTGTGGATGTGTCAGGTGCAAACCTTTCTTGCAACTCAGCTCTTCCCTGCTTACCAGCATAGGAATGTGCTGAGGGAAAAAATGGAAGAACATCGAAAGCAGGAGGCTGAATTGGCTGAGCTGAGAAAGATCAGGGATGAGGAGCTGGCAAAGTAAGTGTTGAATCTTTTCTTGACGTACTGTTATCTCTTATCTTCTGCTAACAAAATTACTGAAAAGAAGTGTGCTTAAGGAAGTTGTATAGCATATGGTACCTGGAGAACAAACTCAGCCAGGTATGACTAGCAACACACAGAATAGAACTCATGTGCCTTCTGTGACTGTCTGGAGTAACAAATCAGGTCAGAACTCTTAACTCTGATATTCCTGGCAATTGGGCCCTGCTCAGTTAGGGCAGTTAAGACATATTTGGACTTCCAGTGGTAATTAGACTTTCTGCTTCTTTCTGCTGTGACAGGACATACTGCTCACACTGTGACTAGAGCTGGAGTTGCTTAGCCACTATAAATCTCTCCTCCCCTCTTGCAGTACATTAAATTCAAACTTTGTTCACTCAGAGTTATTGCTGAAAGAGAAGCAGAAGAGGCAAAAAGGCGAGAAGCAGCTGCAGCAGAAAGAGCACTTGCCTCCAAGAGTGCAGAGTTACAGGAGCCTGACACACGGGCAGCATCCTCACGGAAGGAAAAGGGACACAGGACAGCACCCACTCAGAAGAAAAAAGAGGCACAGAAGGCAGCAGCCTCTCAGAAGAAGAAAGAGGCACACAAGGCAGTACCTGCAGCTGGTACCAAGGTGCCTACTGGCAAAAAGAAAAATAAATCCTCTGGTGAGAACTACTCAAGCTTCCAGCAAGTACTGTTTAAATAAGGAAAAGAACCACAGTTGTAGGAAGCTGTCAGAATGATAAACCTTTATGCAGAAGAATTGATGTTTTAGAGGGAAACACTCTGCTTTGGCAGCAGGGTGCATTGTAGTAAGCTAACAGAAAGTTACAATCATGCAAATGAACACAGGGAAACAAGAAGATGCCCTTAAAAGTGTAACAATTATTAGCTTTATTTTCCAGTAAAATATTCACATAACATGTCAGAATGGAATGGTACAGATGAATTCAGCCTGGTTTTTAATTAGTTTGCACATAAACATTTTTAAATTTTAAAAATTTTATGGTCAGAGTGTACAGATTTTAGTAGAAATTTTGATTCTTACAAAGCAATTATTGCTTTACTATTGTCATTATTCCAGTCAATAATATGACTAAAAACTTTTCATGTTGAACAGGTGCCTGACATTGACATCTTCAATACATCAGCCCTTTGCAGATCAATCCAAGAAGAAAATGTTATTAAATTGTGTTGCACAAAGTTTCTTCACTTCTTCTGTTAAAAAAAAAAAAAAAGAAGATACTTCAATATGATATTTTACAGAAACCTCCTCAAGAAAAACCTGGGGATTGCCATGGAGAATATTTCAGTTCAAACAGGAAACAAACCCCTGTGAGTTTCTAATGTAGAAATACACTGAATGTGACTCTGACTTTAGTAAGAGAAAGTCACATCAAGTATGATGTCTCACAGTTTGAAAGGTGAGTTGTGTTCTCCTAGTGCCTGAAGTGTAAATCATGGGCCACTCATCTTTTACACTGCAACAGCAGCAGACTTGGCTTCAGTGTAAGGAAGTATATTATAATCCCTTTTCCAGAGGAAGGAGGAATTAGGGTAGTTTCTTCCAATAAACTTGACTTTCTGCTATTTGGCAGACAACACTTTCTAAGTTTATCAGGCACAGAAACTCTCACTGACTCTTTCTGTGTGGCAGGTTTGGTGCTGAGAGACAATTACACAAAGACTTCTATGTCATGCAACTCATTCCTCTTTTTAAAATGTAGGTGTAGGCTCTGGTCCTGGAAAAGTATTAATTCTTTCCCGTTATCTACGTGAGCTCATTGCTCCTGTTAAAACACAGAGCCCTTAGGTTACTGCAAGCAACATTCAAACAGACTTTAAGAGAAATGGCAATTTAAAAGCTTCTTGCACCTCAATGTTAATTCATACTCGTAGTGATACAGTAAATTATTCTCAAAACCTCATTAGAAGCACAACAGCAATGGGATGAGGATCACTGACAGGACAGGCATAATGTGTAAGTAACCTACCCCTGGATCACTGACAAATAAAACCTAACTCAGATGTAAATATGTTCATCTCTCACCTATAATACACTTTATTAATTACTCCTAAACTAAGCTCACAGAGCTCTCCTCTGTTATTTGAAGGAGGAAGAATGAGTGATTAATAATTAAGACTGCCTGCTGAATATTGATGCTGTTCTTTCACAGCTGGTAGAAAGCAGACTAAAGCCTTAGGCAAACTTACCTGGTTTATCACAGATCAATCCCCCTCTAGATTTCTCATGAGATGGATTTTATTACTTCTCTAGGGACGTACATTTTAGTAGTAACATTATTTAAAGGTGATGAAAAACAATCCTTACCATTAACTTCGATCAGATTTACATTTTTTTGATTCAAAATAACATACAGTTCTCTCTGGTCAGACTTTTTCCCAACTACCCAGTAATCACTCATGGCCTTCACAATAATTTCCTCATCTTCATCAACTCTGAAAGAAGATTTAGAAAGTAAAGGAAGTGGCAGCAAGTTCATCTTCAACAACTTTATCTGTAATCATTAGGACAGCTCAATGTCACACGTTGTTTTGGTTGTGCAGTAGCAAAGAGATTCTAACCAGTTCTAACTCGGGCGTTGCTCAGCAGGCCAGGTCAAAGGCTTCAGAAATGGCTGCTTAGGACAGTTACATCCAAATGAGTAAATCAGTCATTTTGTCCATCAGCCAAACACCCCAGTGCTCTGAAGAAAACACCTCTCCTGCACACTGGTCAGGACACACTTCACAGTGACCCAACACGGAAAACTGGAAGTGATTTGGTGATACTAAGCTTTCCCAGAATTAGGTGCTAAACCCAGAACTAAACCATGCTCAACAACCAGACATATTGTAACTGGCATATTGTAGCTCACAGTAACCCAGTACTTCCATAATATGATGAAATATTCTTTTCTGATTTATAGAAAAATGAAACCCTTGTCCTTAAGCAGAGTGGGAAAATTGCTGGTTGCTAATTCAAGTTACAGGCACCACAATCATTCAGCATTTTCATGTTCCTCATTAACTCCTCATTGACAGAGGGTCTGTCCCAGCTTGAAGGATGATACCCATTGACCAGAAGCCACTTATCTTCTCTATCAGCAGGACTGCAGTAACTGCAAGGTTTGCATTTCATCCATTGTCTCACCCCTAGAAGCAATAGCTGTGTCAGGGGTGGGTATGACACAGGTAGAGGTTTCCCTGTCCTTCATACTACTTATCCAGATGAGACAGACTTTAGTGCCTCCCATCCCATTTGTTGTGACTATTCTGAAGCCTCCAGTAGATCAGATATTTTATTGGATAGAGGCCTTGGCCCTCTTTTAAGTGATTTTTTAAAAGGGCACCAGAAGTTTTGTTGAAGACAGACTATTCTACACCAACCCAAAATACCAAACATGACCCATGTTACAGCATTTATCTCAGAGCTAGAAGTCAGCCATCAACAAAAACACTTGAAAGCTTCACTCACTTGAAAAAAATCTCCTTGCCAGTAGGAGTTACAGACTATTTAATAGTTAAGCATTACCTGGAGAAGTCACTGTTGATGTCACCGAGAATCTTCATGAGGTCAGGGTGAACAGATGCAAGTGATACACTGGGTGTTTTCCTCATGTGAATGGTACTTTTCTCGGCCAGGTTCATGTGATTGAAATAGATAAACTTAAACTGAGGTTCCTTCTCAGCCCTGGGAAGATTGAAAAGGAAAAAAAAGTGATTTGTAAATGGTGACACGTCTGTGAGTACAGACTGCACAGAGAACAGGGAAGGAGCCAGTGCAAAGCTCACTCAGCCTGAAGTCATTTCCACAGTGAAGAGACCCAAGTATTTTAAGGCTCATGGGATCAAACTTAATTTTAACACACTTTAAGAAAACAAAACAAAACACAAACAAGCCTGCAGAACCAACCAGTGTTTCCCTTCTGCTGCTTAGGCTGCCAGAAAATAGACACAGGGGAGTCTAAAGGCCTTGTCCCACTTCACAGTAGCTGTTCATTTGCATTTTTCTAATGAGCTGTTTTTTCTCTGTCCCCATTTTGTTCCCTTGCTGCTTTCCCCTATGCCAGCCCAATCTGATTTGAATAGATGCTCAGCCTTTAATTTGATCAGTAAGTCATCTTCCATTCATGTCTCTGTTATTTGTTACAACCAAGAGAACAAACTCTTCCTTGATCCAGTCAATTAGATTTGCCCCATCATTTGTGTGGAACAAGCAAGAGGCTATTTCCAAATTCCTGCCTTGGCAGTCTCCCTCCATGTCCTCCTTTATGCAGTTAATATAAAACCTGTCACTTAGAGCTGTAGTTTTGGTACAAGTCACAACAAACTGAGGCTGGCAAAAACTGGCCACAGCAATTGGTACTTGGGGCAATGAATTATTTAGGACCAGGGAGATACTGTGATGACACCACTCACCTTAGCAAACAACCAGATACCCTGCTCTGTGTCACCCACATGCATTAGTGTCAAGAAACTGTATCATGTTTTCAGGACACCATGGCATTAAACTTTTAAAGAGTTAAAGCTGCCAATGCCAGTCCCAGATGACATTTAAAAACCCCAAGTTTAATGATTTAGTAGATTGGCACGAGTTCAAGTACATCCTATTCTATCCTGTGCGATTTTGCTGATTTGGGCTGCTACCACTACCTGAGTTCACTCACACACTCATCTTTGCTTGAATTCCTGCTTTGTTGCCACATGTGATACTGGTTTTGCTAATTTAATAGAATTTGATGGCAGCTGTAGTTCTAAGTGACTTCACTTATTTTCCAAAGCATCCACATCCTTTTTCATTTGGCTGGTTTTTGCCCCTCAAGTAGTTAACTTAGTCCTGCAAAATGTTAAAAATAAGACATTCTTTCCTCACCTACCATATGTGGCAATGCTTCTAGCAGCAGTAATTGTGGAAAAGGCCTCAGCTATAAAGCTTGCACTGTAGCTAAATAACACACTCACTAAAATCCATGTTTCAAACTGGTAAACAGAAGTTGTTCTGGTATCTAGACCTTCATTTTGCTTGTGGATTTGTAACTGAGTGAAGAGTTACCCTCTCTGTCCAAGCTGAAATCACTTGTGCCTAAGGCAATACTCAGAGCCAGCAGTCAGTGTCCACTTGATGTGAAAAATGCAGTTCTTTGAATATGACACAGAAGAGCAGCCTGGGACAGCAGAAGTTGCAGGAAATCAGCACGAAGGAGGATGTGAGCAAAGACACTCTGAAACGTTCTACTAGCACAAAGGCAATTTTTGAACATTATGAGATTCTGTTTTCCTCAAGAAAAGCTAAAAAGTATGAACTGAAGTTAAGATTTTGAGCGAACTGCTGCTTCTCTAGCTCAGCATGGGGGACAGTGTCAGAAGACTTATCAACTGGTTTCAGTTCACATATGAAAGTTCCCCCTCTTGCACCTGAACAATTTGCTGCCAGCTGGGGGTGAGGAGGCAGAGTATCAATTGGTAATAGTCATATTTGTCTTTTCTCTGCAACAATTATGCACACAGAGGAAAAAGATTTCAGCCACACAATAAACATTCACTCCTGAATTAGTAACATCTCTGTTGTTACTTCAGGGAGACCTAAATATGCCCCAATGTGCACTTTATAAATACTTCAGGTGCAGAAAATGTAGACAGATACTGTTTGAAGCACAGAGTTAACTCAATGCTTTCAAAAATCAGGCTGATGTTGCTATTATTTAAGCAGTTCATGAAACCTAATTTTTCACCAGCTAATGAGGGAATGCAACAGGGAGAGAAGTGTGGTACAAACCCTGATATTCTCTTGTTGATGTTGTACTGTTCACATATGTCTGATGCCAACATGGTGAGCTGAGGCCCAACAATGCTGTCCAGCTTGCGGCAGAACTCCAGTGTGGGCGGAATTGAAGCTGTGTTAGGAAAAGAAAGGGAGAGATGAGATCTCTGCTGCCCACAGCTGAAGGTACAGTTTCTCTAATTGTTTTCTTTAAACAGCAGTGAGAGTCCAGGGATAGATTTCTCAATTAAAACCTTACAGGTGATTTTCAAAGTGTTCAAAGCCAGGTTGGAGAAAGCCTTGAGCAACCTGGTCTAGTAGGGAGGTGTCCCTGCCCAGGGCAGGGGGTTGGGACTGGGTGATCTGTAGGGTCCATTCCAACCCCTAAAATTGTATCATTCTATGATTTTGAAAGTGGCTAAATGAAGCAGTATTTAGTTACTTTATTGTGTAAGTTGAATTACTTATAGCACTGGAACAAAGATAAAACAATCCCATGCAGCGCTCCAGGCT